>NC_052507.1:19093853-19393853 GCF_014356525.2 Nilaparvata lugens
CACATTTGATATTGTAAAGTACAAATAAAAGGCAATTATCTATCTATCTATCTATTTATGTGAGCTCACCTTTTTGTAGTGTTGCGTTACTTCACATAAATATGATACTTATCGATCTCGCAGGTCAGGTGGTTACAAATTTTATAATATTATTACTCATTCATTTATTTTCATGATCGATTGATTTGATCTTTGAAGTCAATCACAAAATAATGAGATTTCCTACACTTTTCGATATTTATGAATGAGACAGTGATTTTGAGCGATGAATATTTTTGAAAGTTATGAAGCTCTCTGCTATTCTCTATAACTTATTCAATTCCACACTCGACAAGATAATTTCATTCACTGATTGGAGAACCATCCACTAGGAGCAAATGTGATTGTGATGGGATGAAACTAAGAGAAAAATGCAATAGAATCCTTCACGTATAGGGACGTGTTCATTGATAACTAGATACGCATATCATTACATGTGTATTTACTGTTGAGTCTGTCGAGTCAAGTGTTTACAAATTTCATAATTATTACTCATTCATTTCTTTTCATGATCGATTGATTTGATCTTTGAAGTGAATCACATAATAATGAGATTTCCTACACTTGTCGATCATTACTACACATCTACACATCTCTTACCTATACATTACCTACACATCTTGAAACATTATGTTTGTACTATTTTAGTCACAAGTTCTGTATGTAGGCAAAATATCAGGAAAAATAATAGCATTCGAATGATTAGAAGAACATTATCATTGAATAAAAGTGTTATCTATCAATACAGTATTATTCTCGAGAATTTAGATGACTCTCTCTGTTCAGGACAGGATTCAATTTGGAAGATCAACAGAGCTACTCACCCCTCTATTGGAGCAGAGACATAATTTACAACTAATGCACTAATTATGCTTGAGTACTAGTAGGGCGTATTAATAATGGAGTGCCATGTAACTGATTAGCATTGTAGCAGTGCATTGATAATAATGTAAGTAGATGCATGCTGATTGCATTCAAAATGTTTTGCAATACATCATTTCTTGGAGAATAAGAACAAAACAATGAATGTATCAAATCTATTCCATGTATCTAAAGCTAATCTCACAAAATCAAAATAAGCGATGGAATCCAAATTCATTGTGGAAGAACAGATTCATATAGAGATAAGTATGTCATGTTTGAAAGGGGAGTTCCACATTATTAACTAAGCTTTCTACTAATTTTGGATCATAAAATATTGTTAATGATGTAGCATTCATCTGTAATTATCATTCTTTATATTAATTATGAGTCTCCAATCATAATGATTAGTCTTTCATCTAGAAGCCCCCCTGCCCTGCCGCGTCTACCGTCTTAAGGCCCATTCATAACAATATTATTAGTATGCATAATCTTAAACAGGAAGTTGTGGAATGGGAAATTTTATGTTCTGAACAAGAATACAATTCATAATCCACCTTTACCAATTTCACTATGTCATATGAACGATTGTAACTATCATTCATTGATCATTCTCGGTTCAAAATTATACTCCTTTGAAGTTGAATATCCAGAAAACTGGAATAGAGATAGCAGAATCAATTTGAAATGAAGCGAACATTGGAAAATAGTTAGTTGTAATTTTACCTAGTGTAATAGCATGACAGAGGAAAATGAAGTAGGCCTATGCTTATTACCAGCCGGAGATATTTCAAGAGTTTTCAGAGAAGAGTTTGGCATAATGGAACTTGCTCGCGCAGTGGTAATTTTTAAAATAACAGAATAAAACCTAGATAACATTTCTAGTGACATGGGAAATGCAGTTGTTGTCTCACAGTGGTGACTGAGGTTGCTCTGTAGTTTTCCATTTGTATGTAAATTGGAAAACTCGAAACGGTTACAACCCAATAGTTGCATCTTGTTTCCCTCAGCTTGCATCCCAGCATTAAACGTTTTGTCGACTAGTAAGCGTAAACATGACTTGATTTCTCTGATCCATTTCGAATTGTATGATATTATGTTGATTAGTTCTGATTCAACTAGAAGCCTATTTTAAACTAAATACCGTACTCTTGTTCTATGTACTATAACGTAATAACCTTCCAATTCCTTCTAGAAATCACCGATATACGATCATTGTTTTCAAAGATCTTCACTTTCTGGCCGAAATATGCTTCAACATAATATTATGCTCACTGTAAATGAATTCATAAATTAAGTAATGAGTTTTCTCACATGATATGCTTGAAATATAATGAGTTTTCTCACATGATATGCTTAAAATATTTAACTTTTTTATTGTACGAGCATACTATCCTCCAATAACACATTAATCTTCTCATGATTAATCGTCTCATTGTTGTTATTCAAATTTCATCGAAATGAAAGAATATTCATGGAACAATTTTCCCAGATTAGAAAGTTTACTTAATATACCAAACTCACAAATCTTGAATTTAAAAATATACTACAGAGAAGGCATTCTACGAAGGTCGATAAAATATTTTTATATGTTCTTCTAAAAATTATATATGTTTATGTTCTTCTAAGTACCATAAATACCACGAGTGTACAGAATATACGAGAAAGTAAGTTGTGTATCGAATAATAATTCGAAATCTTTTTATTGTGAATCAATGGCAAAATTTTAACGTGCTATAGATTTTCGGCTCTAAATTTATTGTCTAAATTCAATATTTTCTGAATTTGGCTTAGTGGTTTTGTGTTTTGTTTCGGTTTTGTATATGTTTGGACTTTTTAACATCAAAATAAACTTTATTCCGAAGTGAAAAGTGTAAATTTAATGTATTGTGCTCACTATAACCTTAGTGTCCGGTTTTCCACTAGGAAACTTTGGACTATATACGGCGAGGTGGAACTACCCTTGGGTCTCCCCACCATTCAAAGCCATACGCTAATAATAATAATAATATCCCTTTTCTCTATTATACAAAATAATATATTGAATAATATTATTTGATATCTGTTCATCACGATTCACGATAATTTTCCTCTCCTCATAGACCTCTCTTTTATCTCCTTCTAGATAAAGTATATCAACTAGTCACTATCTCTCTTCTTTATAGTCTCCATCATGCCTGAACCCTGTTGCTTCTGAAGGCAACTGTTCTCATCAGGCGGAAGAATGCTGGCTGTGCTTCATAACATTGGGCCGAGTCTTTTGAATTAGAGTTGTTACGAAGGCCACCATGAGCCGAGAAGCAGAGCGCCCTTTCCGATAAGCACAATGCAAACGCCACAAAGCGCGCCTGTCTTGTCTATATTTCGCTGGCGTTTATTCTGGCCTCTTATTCCTTTGTACTCGGGATACAAGCGAATCCCACTTGTCTACACTTCTCCGCTCTGCTGAAGAACGAGGCTGTGCTTCTTGGGAGCTTTGCTTGCTCACAGAGCCTGCTCTCATATCTGGACAGATCCGTGTCCAATAATCTCTACAAAGAACTGCAACAGAAATAGCGTAGCACAGATTAAACTTCAAGTTACTAGGGTGGATTCCGAGTGAATTCTTCTGATAACATTATCATAGAATCAGAATGACTGAAACTAGAATAACTTGTAACTAGGTATTCTCTATGACACTTCTCTACAATAATTAATGATTTGATTGTAGATGAATTCATGTAGATGAATGATTTCTTATGTACAGTTTTAATACTGATATAATTTCTAAAGATTATCATGAAGTTCAAGATGCCTGTTTTGTTCTTGATGGAATACGTCAACATCAACATCTTATTCTTTCTCTCTCCTTATTCCTAGATACGAGGGAAAGTATTCCAAATACCCATATTCTTAAGGTATGCATCTGCACCTTTTTTGTGAGCATCTCTTTTATGTCCCTGGACCAAAATACTGGGTTTGATAAACTCGAAGAATAATTATGCATTTGGCGTGAAGGAGAAAAATGAAAGATATACACTAACTAAAAGTTGACTCTAAATTCTAACTGAAGTTGACTCTCATAATGTAGTACTGTTGTAAACGGAGGGGGGTTGTTTCTTCTTTTCTATAATGACCTAGAAGAGGTTCTGTTTGCTAAAGTTTACTGCTATCAAATCATCTACCTGTATTTGAATCCTTGATTGGTTGGGAGCTCTTAGTGGATTCGTTCATCCAAATGCACAGATTATCATAATTATTTGATTGTCACCTATTAGCAACTAGCAACTACGAGTCAGGAACTCCAATGAAAAATACTAATAAAATTCAACTTCAGGTTTATTGAACTCTAAATAGGTAGAACGAATTAATAAAAGTCAGGTAACATGTCAAATTTTCAAACAGAACAAAGTTATTCAGCAATCGATTCAGGTCAAGAAGACATACTTAATTTTCAATCTATACATTTTGGGAACCTGCTAACTTGCTGCATTTAAATTTGGGCCTAGGTCATTCTATGAAACTAAATTTTGAGCTTAATAAGAAAAACAACAAAAGTTCGGCACTCACCATTTTAGCAATATTCAAACTTGGACTCCTCAGACCTCAGAAACACTCACATACACTTTAATAAAACTCACTATACTTGAACTCACACGCACAAATAATTTCCTGATTCTACTCCTACTAAATCTATAAAATTTGGTTTCCTATTCACTAGATAAAAGTTAATGATAACTGAAAACTTAACAATTTGTCCCTCTGAATGGGAAATGGGCCCATTCAGAGGACCAAGGCTCGCACACCGTTACATGTTTTCCCAGTTACGTCTCAATTCGAACTGTCGCCCTTTCACAGAAAATTATTCCCCCTCCACGAGCGTTGAGCATAACTTCCAGTGGAAAAGTCAAAGCTGCAAAAAGGTCAATGCTCGTACAATTTTCAAATATAGTGGCTTCTTCGACATGAAATTGAAACTGTATTTGAAAAATGCACGAAAATTGCTTTAATTTTGACAACTAAGCAACAAGTTAGCAAATTCAATAAACATGGACAAATATTCTCACACTAAAATCTGAAAGTACTAATCAAAGTTCATTCCAGTTCAAAAACCTGAAAAATAAGACACACACGAAAAAAAACAACTACAATATACCCACTCAATTTCACACTATTACACTGTAATGTGTAGTGGTTTCTCATAATGGAAAATTCAATTGTTTTCTGTGATTAAATTTACACAATAATTGATTCACTATAATGCTGGGTATTTCGATTCGTCCGAACTTGATTCAGGCCTAGAGTCATGTTCAATAGAATCTCGACCCCCCAAGCTTGAATCTCTTGTTTGGATGGCTTGGAATTCCATCCTGGGTCAACCCAAGACTTGGTAGATTGTCGCCCATGATATATGACCACCATTCCTCAACTACCCTCATCCCAATGAGACTCTCACCCTTGGACTAGTAAGCCAGTGAGTCGCTTCTCCACTGCAAACTGGAATGCAAGCGCATAACATCAACAGCTATGTTCAATGAACAATGAATGGTCTCTTACTCCTGGATTGAATAGACCGACAAATGCCTCTGACTGACCTATACTACAAGAAGCTAGATTGGATTTATCGTTTCTTCCGATTCTATTCATTCACATACTACGATATAATGTTCTTAAATAGCCGTATTTTCATTGCTTATCCAAGAAAACCTACCCCTCACAGATTGTACCGAACCCAAGTAGCTTGTTAAATAGAAATGTTTAAAAATGGAAATTTGTGACAAGTCAGAGATGATTAATATAACGTGCTCACTTGGATAAATCAAGAACTCTGTAATTGAACTGGGTTTTGCCTTTCTCTTCTGTATCATATTCCCGTAAGATTGAATGTAAATTGACCCTTAAAAAAAATTCATGCGATTGAAACATGTACTCGTACTTCAACATGTACTGGATTAAAGCTTTAGTCAAAGTTCGCCCCAGAAATATATACCACAATTATTCAATATAATCATTGAACAAATTCTATGATGACTATAGGAAAATTAATAAATAATCAATATGGTATTATAATAAATGTTATCTCTTCATCAGTAACATTGAATTTAGAAATAGAAAAACATTACAAAATTATGACAATTGATGGACCTTGAACGTGATAAACTTTTTCAGGAGATTCAATCTATTCTTACTAAGAATGTTAAAATATGCATATCCACCACAAAAATAAATACCCAGAGCATCCCAAATATGCAATGAGAAAGTGTGTGCAACAAAACATTAAAATTAATTAATTGAAGATGGATTGAAACCAGTTCTGCTGGAAAAAATCCAAGGGTGGTCATAAATAAATGAAACATGGTAACGCAAATCAGCGACTCCCAAAACTACTACAATACAGTTTGTGGCCATTAATCTCAGCGATTAGGACTGTGGGCAAAGCGCGACAAGCGTTCGAGTAATGTGTTAATTTGGGTGACAAATCGCGGTGTGCTCGTATTAGTGTAGTGAATTGCCGGATGGTGCATGTTGATTTACGGCTCTTGCAAAGAGATGGCTATCCACCACTCAGGCCGGGTTGAAATGGGAGTGGTCAGTTGAATTAAAGATGAACTTGGGTAGACACGAATATGGATAACTCAGAAAATTTATTATTTTCTATAAAAACAATGTAGTCACGAACATGATCAGTTACTGACATAGGCTACAACGACAATCAGTTCTCAAATTGATAGTATTATCAATAAAACGTTAAGTATTATCAAGTAGTACTTACGCACACGTTAAGTCGTCAATCCAGGCAGCTTAAATCCTAGAAGCAGTCTATAAGTCATTTCAGAGGCCTTTGAAATGATTTTGTGCGACTTGATACTCTGACATCAGACCTGAGTCAGCTCAGCTGAGGTCCCTCGCCATTTTTATTTATTTAAAAATAAATTAAAACTTTCCAAGATATTGGAAAATTGATCATTTTTTCATATTTGCAGTAAATTATATATTGTATTTTGAATATTATGTACATTTTATCAATATATTTATTTATTACATGTTTGTAATTGTGATATCTCGGGTAGATTAGATGATATTAATAACTGCTTTTACCAAAGGGTAGACGTGGTTAAAGAAAGCTAATTTTTTTACTCCATGGAAGTTTGTTATATTCAAACATTTTCTCTACCATTATTTACAACAATTTCGACTCTACTCTGGCTGCCTAGCCTAATACAAAAACATTGAAAGAGATTTGGAATGGTACAATAAAACAAAAAAAAACCTATCGTTATGCAAATAAAGTTCGATCGCCCCTTGTCATTTGAGTAAGATTAATTTTGGGACTCACCCATAATGAAGACGTTGAAGAAGTCCATTAAAATGATGTTTTGGGTGATCCACACTTCCGAAAAGAATTGGTGTCTGAACGCGCTCCGTTCGCTTCAACGGTTAAAAGAAGAGCGCACGGAAAGAATGCAATTTTTGTCTCAGGTCCGACTCTTCCTAGGCCTACACGTGGAAACTAGACTACGGCAGGGGGGAAGAAGAGCCGGAAACTGTTGATGGGACGAGTGGATGGAAACTATCTTTCCCAGGCAGTTCCCAACCCTGAGAAAGATCCTCACCTCGTCCATCGGTTGAAAAAATGCAAGCTTTCCGTAGCCTATGCTAGGCAGCCAGCAAATAAAATATTACGTTCTAATTTTCACTAATTTCAATAACACTACTTCCAATTGCTTCCATTACATATCTCAAACGGAATAAATAATTCATATTTATTATTATTATTTTTACTATTATTATTTGTTCCACATTCGAAATCCAAGCGAAGATATTGTCATTATGAACTAGTTGAAGGAGAGAAAAGCATCAGGAAAAGATTCAATAATTTTTCAAATATGGGAAAATTTAGGGGATGAAACAATTGGAGAGTTTAATGATTGTTGGATATCTGAAATTGCAAACCATTCTAGAAAAATCAGTACAACATGAATTGACATTTGAAAACAATTCATCATATTTTAACTTCATGTTGGTTAAATACTCAGAATTCACAAGGAAACTGTGCTTTGTTTTGTTTTAGGCGAGTGAATGTGACCCGATTCTACCGACCGAACGCGACTGCTACGCCCAACTGCTGGAAGCCAGTGACGTCACAAAAATATTACGTCATATTTGCTGAGATGTTCGACAACCATTTGGCGGCGAAAGACGATGACACACTGGGCGCTTATACTGATTGGTCCGAGAAGAACGAACAGAAGGCTTGGCGTGGCGCTGGTGAGTCTCAAGCATTCAACAACTTGATATTAGCTAAATTTCAAGATCAAACCAAATATTGTCATTAACATGTACAGACAAAGTAAAAAATTAACATGTACAGACAACGTCAAAAATTGAAACTTGATTACAGAAAAAACAAATTATACCTAAAAAAAAACAAAATTGATTGAATTGCATAGTTATTATTATAATATCGGGGCACCGAGCTCCGCTCTGGAGTACAAAAGCATATAAAATTAATTAAGAAAGAAGAAATTATAATATATTTATAGTTCATACAGAAAGGTTCTATCTAATCACAGTGGATTGAGATTAATTCCCATAGGAATGCAAAAATTTCTCTCACAAAAGCATGTTAAATTTTAATCCTGATTAATTTCACGTGAACCAAATCAAAATAGACCATTTCAAAAAGATAGATTATCTGATTGGTTCTACTGGGATCAATCAGGATAAAATTTAACCTGCCTTTTAAAGCCTTTTAAGGCTTTTGTACAACCGGCACTGAGTATCTGATTGAAGGATTACAAAAGTTCAACAGCTGAGTCATAATTTTGTTTCAGTCCCACACACATGCACTCGCTCACTCACTTCCATCATCAACAGAAGACTAAATTGTCAGCTGTTTTTCCAAGGATGAATAAATCCTTTTAATGTCCTTCAGCGAGTTTTCTCAGGGATGAGACCTAGTACAATCGAATTTTTATATTATAAACCTACTATGTTCTGAATTTCGTGAGAATCGTTAGAGCCGTTTCCGAGATCCGGTGAAATACAAACATCTGAACATATAAACAGAAATTGCTCGTTCAATAGTATAGGATTATAGTTTAGCCCAACATGTTACCAATAAAAATGTGTATTTTATTTTGATTATAATCGTTTTCTGTTTTGTTACTAGTTATCAGCACTCAAACTATGGTTTTTCTGGTGTCGCCAAATGAGTATAAATGATAAAAAGAGTATTTTTAGTTCCAAGAAAATTACATTTGTAATCTGCATTTGAAATAGTTTTCATAAGGCGATAACTTTGATTTGATTCCAAATAACAAATGAAAAAGTATAGCTTGGTAAATTATAGAAAAACTTTAAACATCCTGTTGAGAAATGGGGAATGTGACTTGATGCTAGATTACGATTAAGAACAAAAACAATTTAGCCTACTATCATTGATGGAACCAGGCAAGTCTTTCCCACCCTCTACATACCTATACTATGAATTTTTGATGCTCATCATAATAAATAAGCTATTTTTCTTTGTTGTAAATACCTATGAACTTACGAATGATTGTAGATGAATCAGTATGATAATCCATAATCAGCTTTTGGACGGTGAAATGTAATTTGTCTGATCATATAATGGATAATAATGATTAGATTGTAGTTATATGAAGAGAGATCGATACAATGAACCTTTCAATTTGAAATACTCTAAATACAATATTTATCTGGAAGTAGATTCAATCAAAATAACGTTCTACAGACTACAATATGAAATAATTTTATGAGAGAGGAGAATTTCGGATAGGAATTGTGCACAGAGCCCTGTAGTTTATTATCATAGTGCGGCTATACGGAAAGCAAGAATAGCCTGAAAGTGAGTCATGTACAAAATGAGAGGGAGGAAAAGATGAATTGGCCGAGTTGTGGGGTCAATATTGACGTAAAGGTGAATGTTTGTTCAGATATCAGAATCGGATTATGTCGTCATTAATATTGATGGATGGAAATCAGAATTATACAACGCTGCAATATTCCGAGTCCCTTCTCGTATCCCCCAGCAGATAAACAACGCTTTTCCATGTGCCGAAGCCGAATAAATTAATAAACAGTTTCAGCCAGTCTCTTGATAATTGGTCCAGACAAAATTATCATCGTTCCAACATCAAGGCCTGCTTTTAGCAATGCTGTATCAACATAGTGCAATTTGAACAATGTTCAATCATTCACTTCGCATCAGTTTATCTCTTAAACTCTGAGTATCCGACCTTGTCTGACCTTGAATTCTATCCAAAAGACTGAATTTATCATGATAATTTCATGTTTTTCGAAAAGTTTAGTTTGAAAAGCAAAGTAGAGTTGGTAGTTGATTGTTTGTTCTGCGTGTAGCCTTGTGGGTTCATGTGTATTCCATTCTGTGAATTGAGTGTATTATTACTGATAATAGGTAAAAGAAAAGTCATTCTTTCGCCCATATTTCATTGTATTATTCATACATACTAACAGTACTAATTAAGCGAATAAGACGTATGGAGTCGTGATATTTTTCAGTAGAGTTGGTAATTTGTTTGATTTAGAGCTTAATTCAGCGGCTAATCCTGGAGGCAGTAAATTATTGAATAGCTGCAAAAGGGATTTGCTGGGTGGAATGTGGAGGTGGTATCAAATGCCTGCACCTGGTGATAAGGTGGAAACAAATCACTGGATTAAATGATAGCAGGAACAGCTCCTGTGCACATACTGCACACATTTGCCGTCTTGAGCCTTCGTTTGCCAGCTTTGCTAGAGATGTACGGCTGTTATCGACCGGAGCAATGCGAATTCCGAGGATTCATTGAGAGTGATATGGAATGGAGTGTTTCTCAGCGCCGTAATCCTGTAGGCTACCATTCATGAGGATATAGACATTCCAGTCGAAGGTATCTGCACTTATTTGCTGAAGCGCAGACACTCTGCTAGATAACATTATTATCAATATTGCTGGATTGAATCTCTTCATTACTATTATTTGGATCTCTGCATTTGGTATGAGCTCCAATGAGTAATGATAAATTGGAATTGGAATTTTCAGCTAGTTGTACAGTTTCTGAATAAGATTGCTCAGAATAAATTCTCCATTAATTCAAATCATACTACAATAAGAAGAGTTGTATGAAGACATTTAAAGATGTGGGGAAAATTGAATTAACTCTTATTTTTACCTATTCGTGGAGGCTCCAATATATCCAATAAGTGCAAATAATGTGGTATGAGGAGGTGCCGGAGAAGAAAACTCTAGAATCCTCAAGCTTTCTAAAAGATTTAGTTCAACAATGAAATACTGTCACAATCATGGAGGTTATATTGTCATAACCTCCAAATATCATTATTGACTTGAGAAAACTTTGAGCAGCATAATAACAACATAAAATGTTATGAATGGATTGGCCCTACAAGAAAGATGCTGGTGTATAAAATGAAAGCAGATAAAGGAGTTTTATGGAAACCACCGTGATAAATATTGTTCTCACTCAGAAATATCATTGAAGATCAACAAGGTTCTAGCTTCCACAGACTTTTAAATAGAAATATGGCAGCCAATTCTCAAAGCACGCTGGCATAAAAATGGAGCACTTTGTATAACAGGGTCAAAGCCATACCACTGTCACGAGCAATGAATTCTATATACTTAGGTTATCGCAAAAGCAGCAGCTACCAAAAGGCACACATTTAGTAGCTACTTGTCGCGTCGAAAAGCTGCAGAATGATACGAGTGAGTGAATTTTCTTGCAGGGTATCAACCATTAGGATCTCGTAATCGTGTCCTGATTTTGAAATGGTGCATTCTTCCCACTTGAGAGTGACTAGATACAGTTCCAAAAATGACGTTATGGTTTCCATAAAAGTTCATTGGCTACTATAGTGGATTCAGTAAAGCTGTTGAGCTTGATATAGTGAATTACAATTTATATTGATGCTGCTATAGATTTCACACCAAATGTTGAATCATTGAAAAGCATAGTTTCATTCTCGAAGAATTGTCATATTTAAGTAAATTAATAGCATAATTCGATAATTGAATAATATCAGATATAAGGGAAGAGATCAAAGAAGTACTAGCTTCTCACTGCTAAAGAGATAATTGGTCTCAATCACATATTTATTCATTAAATGGTAAATTGATATCTAAAACGAGATATAGCCTATTATATTACTGTACAAATTGCAATAGAGAAATTTCCTCTTATACTATTTCTATTTTATACATGCTTCGAATCATTTCACTCCGGATCTTCAACTCCATAAAAATATAATTTGATTTACTTCAGCACGTTACACATCAGGAATATGAAATTCTGTTCTATTTGAAAGCATGTCACTTCTTGCTCAAAAATATAATTCAAGTTGAGCATACACTGAATCCTTCAAGAATATACTGTGAAAGGCAATGAGTTGAGCAACACAATACACTGTATTCACCTTACTCATAGAACAAGTGTTTCCACTACACTTTAAACAAGAGTCATCATCATTGCACGTATATTTGGTGGCAAACGTATCTACGTATCATCCGCGATCAGAGTCGTGTGGTAGCGGTTTTCGGTGTAGGGGGAATAGAAGTCGGAATAGGAGGAGGAGAAGGAGCAGAAGAGGTGGAAGAAGAGGAAGAAGAGGAGGAGTGAGTGGTGCAAGTTGAGGTGCAAGGGGTGGTAGAGGATGATAAGGAGGAGGAGGAGTAGTTTGTGGTGGTGGAGAGGGAGCCGGAATATGCATCCGCCCATGGCTTTTATCACGCCATTAATGGCGCTAAATTGTAAATCAGCACAATTTATGTGTTTCGACAACGAAATGATGGACAGACACCAGTCACAATCTATAGAGGTGCTCTAGTTGGCCGGCTGTGCTTTGGCCCCTGGCCCTCGGCTCGTGCTTTCATCCACAAATTGTGGCTGACTTTTGACCCACTTAGACTATCAACAACCATGCATCCATTCCTCTGCACATCATTTGCAGCACAAAAAAATTGAGGACTGAAAATTGCATTGTTTCATTCCATGGAATCTTGCACTGAATAGCACGCACAATGTATACAAAATCTGATTACCATATTCTGTAGTTTCAAGGAAATATGAGCTTTAGAAATCCATTCATGAATTTGAGAATTCATTATTAAATGAAATGAAATAAAAATTGTATATTAGGCGGAGTTTGTGTTTTTTAGTCCTCTCTACCACTCAACAACTATATCTCTCAGAAGTGAAAGGAGGTGGCTATGAACGACTTTTGTCATTGTTCGAACATAGATAGCTGAATATTATAAATATGTATCATTATGTGACAATTATTTACTTCTAATGAAAAGTCCTGAGGCATATTAACCCAAATTACCTGTAAGGTATCATCAATGTTTCAAATTCTACTCTTCCCTATTGAAATCTTCAAAAACCCTGAATCAATACCATCAAATTCGTTTTCTCGTCAGTTTTTCTCACAGACTTACATCTCAGGCTTACATTTTTATTAATCAAACAGTTGATGAAATTTTAACAAGAAAATCTCAGCCAATTTCGGATACAACGATAAAATAATAATAAACGTGAACATAACATGACTTAGAAGTGAATGAAGTTAATCTGACCATGGAAGTAAGTTTCAAGATCAAAAGTATAAACATACTAAAAGAGACCCCCACAACATCCTTAATGAGCAAATCAACTTCAAATCACACAGCCTCTTCAACCTCCTACTCCAATAATCCACAAATTCAAACATTCCCGCCACCCCCGCCGCCAACAGTTCAAAAATTCCCGCCACTCCCACAACCCACGCTGCTTACTAACCATATGTATTCAACAACGGAAGTGACAGCCAGTGTTGACGAAGGAACTAGTGTCCGAAAGCGCTACACTAATGTAAGTAGAAGCTAATAGCTTTTATTTTTATAAATACCTGACTGCTATGTCGTAATTGATTGTTCAAAGTGAAAATATATATTTGTGTTCGTCATTACAGATAGTCTATTCAGCCTATTATAACTAGCTTGTGATAGAAGAGCTCAGTTACAATTCTCAGACGATTATTCATTGATAGTAATACTTATGTAACCTTAATGGCTGGTTTAACATGAGAGAGTAATATAATTTCCATTTTCTCAGCTCTGAAAATCAATTCTTATAAGTTCTCTACACAATAACGTTGATTAAAGCGACTTAAATAAATTCAGATGTAAAGCAGTGTTCACACTGAACAAATGTCTGACATACATGTTTGTTGAGAACCTCTGTGACAAACATTTCAGAAAGTTTGGACAATCATTGTTCGTCAAACAAAAATCACTGTTTTTCTAAACATTTTGAGTGTTGACAACTGATGGAAAACAGCTGTAAAACATAAAACCTGTTCTTCCCAATTACAAATATTTTGTTTGGTGACGCGTCCACACTGGCCACGGGCAATCATTGTTTGTCAAACATAATGAAATTTTCCCAAATATTTTCAATTAACATGTTTGTCGAACATTTGTTCAGTGTGGACACGGCTTGATCAACTTGAAGGCTTTATTATTCACAATAATATTATTCATCCAATAGAGTTGGATTAGCACATGAGGATAAGATATTTATTACTTTCATTCATCAAATTAAAATGCATCTATTTATTTTTCGAACAAACACATTGGAATAAGATATTTATTACTCCTATCTTACTTTGAATACAACCAATTTGGAAATAACTTTGGAAGTTCTTTAAATCCGTTTTGAGTGTGAGGCTGGAGGGTCAAATATGCCGGACAAATATGTGCGTTTTTGGTCCAGTAGTTTCAGTTCTGTTGATGAATGAGTGAATGAGTATAAGTGCCATTCCACCAATTTATAGATTTATAATGTCAAAATGCAGGCATCTGTTGGATACGCTCGATCTGATAACAGTTCTATAAACAATACTCTGCTCTAGGAATATTAAGGTATCCATAATATACTACATACTGAATATGAGTAATATGAAAATAATTACACTTTAATTATATGAAACGCATCATCAATCGTTAGGCAGGCAGGATGTGATTGAATTGCGTTCTTGTTCTTCGAAATAGCGTGAATCCTTTTCGATTTCCTGAATATCAAACTGGTTCATCCATACTCATTAAAAGTTAAAGAGAAAATACATCCATACCGATGAGAAGGGAGAGTTGATGCAGTGTTGGATCTAAGTAATCATCTCATGTTCTCAGCAAAAAAATATACCTACATCGTTCACTTGACTGTCAAAGACTTGAAACGAGATGATTCGGCCATGTTACGGCTCGGTTAATAAAACTGACCGGCAGGAGTTTGTTTGAACTGTGGGTATTCTTGGAATTTAGCATGGAGTGGAACGTTACATTCTCGTATCACAGCCCATCTATTTAATTAGCTGTTGGATTTATTACTCCATGTAGGATGCAAAGTCATGGTTGAAGTGATAATGACGATACCTCTTGATTCATCGAAGAGGTAATCCATCAGCTTGTTTACAGTCTTCCTGTTTGTAATTCGGTTAGAAATTTGCTTGATATTCTCCAGTAGCCTCCAGATTACAGTATTCAGAATCATTATCTGAAAATTAAACAAAATTATCAACTAAAAGGTAACCAGAATACTCAGAACAGAAAATGAGAGTAAACTAAGGATGGAAATCAGAACTGCAAAACTCTTCAATTCGATCGATTTCAATCAGCCAACATTCGAATTAATAATAAATGTGCTCGGAGGTTGAAAAACGGTAACCAAAGATGTGAGAGTTGAAGTAGGCCTAGTTGCTGAGAGTAGCGTTTACTAATCGGATTTGCAGACTCTGTGGAAAGCAGCTCACATGTTGACATAGCATACCATTGAGATCACCGAATTTAGATTAGTTTAGACTGATAGCAGTGAGGTCCTGGCCGGAAGCAATCACACACATATGCTTCAACCAATATATGGGATCGGAATTATATTGAACTTTACTTTCCATCTCTCACGATTAATTGGCCCTTCCACTCAAGCATCATTGGGAACGAATAATTTCAACGATCCTCCAAGAGATATCAATCAATGCATTTGTGATTGAAAAATTGTAGTTATCGATTTATTTCCATCTTTTTTAGAATATTCATCTTTCTGAGAGGGAAGGTTATATTTATTAGCACTCTTAGAACGTCATCTTTGGAACATAACGCAGAGCAAAGTATTTTTATCGATATAAATATTAATGTGGATAGTATTTCCCATTCTACTTCAGCTAAATATATTTTTAATTTTCTACTTTTGGGAAAATCACTTTGAATTCTTCTCTTTTTTGGAAATAATATACATAGGAGAAACCACTCAACCACTAACATTGTCACATTTCTCTTAAACGAATGATCGCAATAGAGATTCAATCCATAAAAGTAATAATCTTATGTACAAAACGGAAATATTATTATGGCTTCCCGAAAAAATGATATGTTATTCTATACTGATTAGACCTGTGCGATCTACAAAATTCGAGAATACGTACCACAAAGAAAAAAATCCACACGCATTGAAATCTTTTTACTTTCTTGGAACTTGGATGATTAGGTTGCACTGAAGACCTGTATAGAAAAAGTGACCTTCTGTAGTGCGGATAAAGAGTAGTAAAGTCTGGAAAATGAACTCGAGTTCCAAATAAAACACTCTGACGGAGAAGCATGAAGTCGTAAACCTTACCGTACCATAGAATGTTCAATCTCATATACTTTGGCCTTCCATTCGACTACTCCAACGGATTCGAGAAATTTACGATTGCTGGAATAATGAAAATTCTATTCCAGGCTATATTGAATTGATACTTTTGTTCTGAGCCATGCAGGAAACGTCACCTTATCTTGGATTACGCCTTTTTGTTGAGTCATAATATCAGGTTGTGCTTTTGAAGTGCAACAAACTTAAAAGTAGAAATAGTGAAGCCTTGCACATTATATCGGCGTGGGATGGGTGCGAGAGGCGGAATGAATTTTATTATTTCGTCTTCAAAATCATCCCGCTTCCGCAACCCACACTAATATCATCGCTTCAATGTGCACACGGTAATTTTTCTGTGATTTCCCAATCTCAAAAACATGATTGTCTATTTTTCGGCTAGGCGCCATCTTCATAGTCTTAACGCCTCTTTCATGGGGTGGGAAGTCTTTAGAGTAGAAATCTAGTTTTCATAGAAGTGGACTAGTTACTTTTCTATGTGAGATTTTCATTAGAAATTGCAGTTTAACCAACTGAATTATATTAATATATAGCTTTAATTGGATATTGGAATTGATTATTATAAAGTTACTTTTCTGTTTTTATAAGTTGATTCAGGTACTCACTTATTTGACTCTGCAATGAAATTTGAAAGAGAATTTCCTCTAGTCTAGTGTCTCCATACAAGTCATCAAAGTTTAGAATAAGTAAAAAATATTGCATGAAATCTGTTATATGGAGGGTATTATGATAATTTAACCTCGATTCTCGTAGCATTTCCTACCTATTTAATCTCGATTTCATGATCTTATTCCCAAATTTGCTAGTAATAATGCACTCCCTGATATAAGGAATGATTGAAGAGCTCTCCTATACCTCAATCTTTAATGAACTAAGGCTGGCGAATAAAAGCAATCTTGTCTAGCAGTCTTCCCTTCATAATATTTATATACGCAGACTTGTATCTCAAGACATTCGCATTCACCTTTTCTACCTACTAAACCTCACTTTCTTGAGCAGGAAACTGCATACCAGAGTTGATTATTTGGCACTTATCAATGCTACTCACGTTTCCACTTTTTTGTCATCACACTTTTCCTTGCCACAGCAGTCCTGAGCTCCAGAGTGTATTTGTTATCGTATTCAAAGGGGAGCGAGAAATAGGTACGTAGAAGCCAGCTCACGTTTACACCAGGATAAGAAGTGAGGCGAATTCTTCGTAGCAGACTCCATTTGAGCATTTGAATTTCCAAAACAAAAACTTATTCGGAAAAATAATTGAAAGTCTGCTCTTGAAAGTATTCAAGCTTTTTTTGAAATCGTGATGTACTTTGTAATGTAAGGCCTTATTAATTCTCATGACCCTTTTCCACTGTTTTCATGCAAAAAAGTTTTAGATAACTGATCGGAACAAATTGCATACAGTATTTCGTTGTTTTCAGCACCTAGATCTAAAACACTATGATAATTAATACTGTGAATAATATTGACTTTATAATTATATAAAGGAAGGAACTGACTTATGTACGGGATAGGAAATACATGTTTGACGCATCATCACAATAATTGAAACAAATTCATTTCAATTCATGATACAAAGTTTACATAATATAAGCTGGTAAGATAAAAGCCCAACCAAATAGTTTATAAATAGAAGCCTAATTAATAGTAATTATCACAGTTGTTAATACTTGTCAGCATATTAAGCGAGCAATTCCTGTATTTCCATATCTGGTTATTTATATTTATATCTGTTTATTGACTGATCTCGAAAACGGCTCTATCGATTTTCACGAAATTTGGAACTTAGTAGGTTTATGATATGAAAATTCGATTGCACTAGGTCTCATCCTTGGGAAAACTCGCTGAACGACAAGGATAATATTCATCCTTGGCTGAAAAAGCTGTGGATAGTAAAAAAGTGAGTGAGCGTGTGAGTATGTGAAAAATCAAAATATCGCATCCCCGAAATTCATAAGATAACATATAGCCAGCTGTGAAATATGAACACGATCATTTTAGATAATTGTGTTCTGTCACAGCCTACTATGATGATAGAGTATAAGCCATGGTTCTGTTTATCAATAAATAAAAATAACGAGCGAAGCTCGGTGCCGCGATATTAGTAATTATCACAGTTGCTAATACTCTTCAGCATTCAATTATAAAACTAAATTAATTATATTTGTGCTCTTCTCAGACCCTTGCGGAGCACAGATAACACCTGCTCGTTATTGATGAAAATAGGTAATAGTGTAAGCCCAAAATAGGTAATAGTAATAAATAAGCCCATAAAATAATGACGTAACTGAGTAAGCACTTCTAATATCACTCTTGGCAGAGTGCTTCGTTTTTCTATCTCGAATTGGGAAGTTTATTGTCCTGATTGTGTCTTCTCAAAGTGAAATTTGGATAAGTAAGATTTGACATTGATATTTCACAACATTGTACAAAGATTCGGATTTTACAAAACTCTATTTTCATATCATATTATGAAAACAATCAGGCCCCAAAGGAAAAAGGTTCATGACCACAATTGGCACGCTAAATACGAAATAGATGTATCGTCTCATCAACAGAGATGTTCCCATAGAATCTCACCAAAATTTCAGTTAATGTATGCTAGCATTTAAAAAATGTCCATTTGCAATTGTACAGGACGCAGCAGAACCGATTAAGCAGTTTTCAATAGTTATGAAAAGTGATTCAAGATAGATAGAGATTTTTTTCCATTTTTTAAATCTGTAAGAAGGCACATTTCAGGTTGACTATGTTTTGAAAATTATGACCTGAAGATGGCCCCCATTATCATCAATACATTGTTCAAAGAAATTAACCACAGAGAATAGGTAGATATAGCTCTAGATATAGATATAGGAGAATAGGTTTAACTGTACAACAGCTCATGTGACAATCGCCGAAGCTAACTGCTTAAACGGTTCTCCCGAGCCTTGCACGAGTTAGGTTTGGAGCGGTCGAAACCTTCATATTGTGCCAAGCAAGTATTGTTGGACAATACTTTGTCAGCCGTTTCCACTTCGACATTATATTCTGACGAAGTTGGACCTGTCCAAGTTTCGGGGAAGACTTTGACAGTCGAATGAGCACACGGAAGATGGTCCGTCCTTAATCGTGCAAGTTCTATTCCAAGTCCACTGCTTGGTCGGCAGAGCGCCATTCAGAAACAAAGTTCCAACAGTTTGCAGACATCAGAAAACGTGACAGGGTGGCCACCATAAATCATGTGCCCTTCAACTATAGGCTTTTCCAATGGACTGTGGTAGGCTTCTCCATTATAAGCTATATTCGATTTACTTTGGAATTGAACCTCATTCACCAATAAATTGTTCTCTCCCTTGATTGAACGTGACTATCCTACTCCACAACTATCACAATTAACATTTCAAAAAACTGATATAATCATCGGATGATTCACAATATAACTTGCGATTTGATGGGAGATAGTATTATATTTTTAATTCAATTTGATGAAGGTGAGACATAGTACGCCTACTTTTCATAGTATTCTTATTCCTAATGAAATCTCTCAAAATCTTGAATCAAAAGTGGTTAGTTATATTGGTTTCTGCTGTTTATCAGATTCTGAGTTGGAGTTCTTCCAACCGCGCTCTGATATAGCTGTTGGAATTTGGAATTGAACCTGCCTAAAAGTTGAGGCTGTGGTAATTCTTCTTGAAATGCGAATGAATAAGTACATGATTATAATGAAATACAAACAATTAAACATAAATAGAAAATGGCAATTAGAATTAATGAGGAAGAATATCGTCACTGACTATGTAGCTTTTGTAGCTCTGAACAGTTCTGAAATAAATGGATAACTATGATAGAAATGAGAAATAATGATAGAAATGAGATAACTATGAAGTGACTGATATAATGTCTTGATGAGTGATCAAATTGCTGCAGTAGTAGCAACTGCACTAATCAAGGAGCACTAACACTTTTCCTTATCGATAGCTGGTATTGATTCAATTTATTATTCGATTTCCTTTTGAAAGCAATACATAAGGACAAGGAGAAAATGATTCATTTAAAAACAAGTAGAACAAGAGTATTGAATGACTGGTGCCTCACTTTCTCAATGCTCTCAATTTTCACTTGAAAAGTAATATCCATCCATAGTAATGCCTTACAACAATGTTGTTATTCCACTGATGTTGAGTTGCCAACAAAAAGCGAAACGATCCTCTACGTTCAATTTTTATCCAGGGAACGCAAAAAAGTGATTAGGTCTTTTTTCAAATTTTCCTTCTAGTATACTCAGCAGTGAAATTACATTACAAAGGCACTTTGACAAGTGCGTCCGTAGAGCACTAGTGACAGCCATTTCATGATTGGTTTCACTTCTTTCATACGAGAGTGTTGCTGCGCTTAAATTCGGTAATTTTAATTGGAGATGACGGAGACCGCCCGAAACCTTCTGACGTGAAGACCTGAAGCCAAATTATAATTGGAAATACGACACGACTTGGTTGGTGTGGTGAGGATAAGGATGAAAAACAATATGAAAAGGAAGAAGAAGAGACGAACAGAAGTGGCAATAGGATGAGGAGGAGGTGGTGGAGTCAGACGAAAGAGTAGAATGATGATGAGGAGGCTACTGGTGCTGTTGGAGATTGTTCCGACTTTTTCATTAGAGGCTTTTCGAGATGACAGCCCTTTGGTAAAAACAGTTGATCCTGCTCTTGAAGCGACACCATACCAGAATTTGTTCTCTCGCTGCATTCCTGCCAATTTAACCCATTTTCAATAAATTCCTGTCGACCTTGATCTGAAAAAAGAACATCGATAACTGTCTCTTATGAAGAGCAAAGAATTGTTCTCGCTCTTTACATCAACTAAATTTGGATATTGAAGCTCTTTGCCTGTTAATATAAAGATATTGATTTTTTAGAACTCAAGCGATTCTACTATATTTGATATTCTTTTGAGTTGAATGTCTCTATGTGTTTCCTGAATTTCCTATGATTTGTGAGTTTCCTGGATCAATCGATAAGAAAATTTAATTTAACCATTCAATAGCCTCTTGATTTCTGAGAAAAACTTCCATACATCACCATTTTCATATTTCATGCAGTAAAAATACCTGATTTAAAGCTGGAGAATTTGAAAAAGTCAATGTACGAGAAGTAGTAATGGAATACTTGCCAGGGTTAGTATGGCTCAATAAGGTTTGAGAGACGACTAAATATAATTATGTTAATGCTTTTTCATCAACCATCTTCTATGAGGCTACAATTTGAGTGGAGAAACAATGTATTTCATGACACGGAGTGATGACTTTGCATTGTGGATGTTCGAGCTCCGACATTTGGCACACTTAGTCACAAAATAGAGACTATGTTCATAACATTGGAGCTATTTGTCTGGTAACTGCGCATTCTGTTCATATTTTATGGAATGATCATAGTGCGCTGTTGAATATTCAGAGTAGCATTCAACTACTGTGGCATGAAAGCTTTCCATCACTAGGTAGATAAATAGGCTCCTAGGATATCATACTACAATTTGGAATATTGCACTCAAGCTCAGAATGGCATCTGCTATAGGTTCTAGGCTGATGATGAGTATGATAATACTTGAAATTTTGTTTTTGGACGATCTTATTGGATAATAAGAATGAATTTGCAATCGAATTACATTGATTCGTAGATATGAGATTTTTCAAGTTATTTTTATCAATAAATATCGTTACAGTTGAAAAATTGGATTAATACATTAAATTTGAAAAAAAATTTGAACTTTGAATAATTCTGAAGAGTATAAATTCTTGCATATCAGTATCGTACGTTGGAAAACTTTTTCGATGATATTGCCAGAAAAGAGGCACCAAATCCTGGAAAAATTATCCAAAAAAAATTGATCCAGTGTTCATGTTGTAGGTATTGTTAAAAAGATATCGCCTAAAGATTGATTCAGATATTTAATCTCACGGAGATGCAGTTACTAGTATTTGTGTAAGGTTCTTTCTAAATTGTCCCTAAATCGGATTTTGTAATTAAAGTCCATTGACCCAGGTTTTCTAAAGTTCAGGAGAGAGCAGGTGAGGCGGAACTGGGATAAACGGCAGTATGAAGACAGATCTGCTAGAAACTTGGTTTCACTTGCGGTTACGTTGCTTTATCACCTGAGGGAATCCAAGCCCCTAAAAGGATTTCCTCATACCTAATCACTCAAGTGATCAAATCCTAGCGCCTAGAGCTAAATTCAACTTCCAGTTGTTTATACGTTGCTTGATTTCTTCTCTTTTCGCAGACTTCAAGGTGGAGTCGCGTTTCCTCAAAACTTCTATGAGAACTTGGCAGACTTTTTCCCCTTGAAAAGTAGTGAACCCTACAGTGGAATTTCTCTATTTCATCATTGTACAATTTCTTCATAACTTGGGGAATATTTGTTGCTCTAAAATCTTTGCTCAAAGCAGTATAAAACTTTATGAAGAAGTTTTATTCTGTACTATCAACTAATCTAGAGCAAATACAGAGTGTGATGGATGACTTATTAAACTTTAAGTCATAAGTTTGAGTTGAATCTCAAAAGCAGTTAAAATTCTCTAATTCCACTTCAAAGTTTTAATACTGTAATACTAATACTGTGAATAAACAGCCTTTAAGTAAGAAATGCAACTCATTTATTTTCACTGTAAGCTTGAATAATAAACCTTCATTATTCATCATAAAGATTTCAATAACAATTCACGTGTTGGAAACAAATAGATCATTGCGTTCCCTAACATAATCTAGTTGTGAGGTTTATAATCTACATAAATGCGTACTGTATTCCAATGTACTGGAAATGCGAACTGTATATTATATTAACCTAGAGATTGCTTGGCTTGTACTGTTTAGGGATAATTCTGCCATATACAGGGTGATTCATAATTATGGTAAAATAATTTGATAGGTGATAGTAGAGGTAAAAATAAGAAAAAAGTTCTTATAAACATATATCCATAAACGATCCATTAGCGAGCTATACAGGGTGAAAGATTTCGCCCGGAATTCAGTTCCTATGGTGAAATACACCGATGCTGAATGTTTGGGCACTAATTTTTCAAATAGACCTCATAGAAGAGAGAAAAATTGTGATTAACCTTCTAAAAGGAAAGAATTTGCTAAAGGAGTAGTTAGCGACCGAGCGATAAAACTTACTTATCAGTAACTGTATATTAGATAAGAGTACCGTTCTGTACTGAATATTTTCTAGAAAATTATTTAATAAAATTATAATTATTCTGCAAATAAAGCACGAATTATTTATGAATTGCTCATTGAATTTTGAGGTTACACTTTGTTTACTACCGATCAGATGTTTAAAGCAGCTCGAACACAGCTGACTGATTCAAAGTATTGTCAAATGTCATGCCGGTTTCATGCAAGGTATAATATCATTTCTAAAAATTAAAAAACTATCAATAAAGGACCAAGAATTTCGAATAAAAAATAAAATGTTATATTAGTGTTGAAATTATTTATTACTTAAGAAATTATATTATAATGTCAGGTCTTATTGTAACAAACTAGGTCATAGCATGAACAGTATATTATTGATAAAAACAGCAGAAATTAATTATAACAGTCTCAAACATAATAAGAATTGTATAAGAATATTAAATTATTAATTATTATTTCAACTGAACCACATGGTGATCGAATCTCTTTGGCAAGCCTAAGCCAATCATAGTGCATAGAAAAAGCACCAAAAAGGTGATCGTTTGAAAACAACATATGTTAATCTACTATCAGACAACAAACCTGCCTTATCATATACGCTAGCACATGTACATTGTATAAGAGGAACTATGTCTAGAAGATTAAGCAGTTTTAAGAATTATATAAACTGAGTTATTATTGTAATTAAAGGAATTATATTCTTCTGCCTGCCACTGACGTCACATCTACGTCATAATCGTTCTACCAATGGCAAATTTTTATGCAAATTAATTACAACGAGATTCTCAGTAGAAAGGTTCTAGCCAAGAAGCTTAGAGAAAAGACAGCACTTCCCTTTTGAAATCCTCACCGTTCAGATCTCTTTATAGTTACCAAGACCTATTCGTAAAAATTTCTCGTTCAATTTTATATGTTTTATTTGTGAGCCAATGTTTTAGGCTATTCTATTTGTAATTCGTAAATCTATGTCCAGCAATCGATAAATCAAAAGTTTAAAGTAAATTATCCCTTAATTAATTTGGTGAAGGAGATATTTAAATTAAAATTCCCCACGTGCCGAGACCGAAGCCTGGATTGCTGCCGACCAAACGATTTTGATCTAAAGAAGAAAACCACGACCGCCAAAGAATTTCACGTGAGTTATAAGTTTAAAGGGGCCCCAATCTACGCTTCGAAAATATTTCAGTGCAGAAAAATATAAAATTTTCTTCGTTAAATTATTGGCCACGCCGACAAGCGCTTTTAGTTATTAAGAGCCTAGAATTTATTCCTATAGAATTTATAAGAACTTGTAGTTGATTAACTATCCTCCGCTGCCAGAACCACGACCCCGAGCAAACTTTTTAAAAATATTTTATAATTTATTTTCACCATTTTTTCCCAAACTGTTAAATTTATCAATTGTAAAATTCTGTTGAATCATGCATGGTGTCATGCAAGCACAAGAAATTTTTAACTCTTTTGTTAATGCTAACTATTATCAACCTGTAAATCATATTCTGAATCTGCACTATGAGATCACATATTTTATTATAATATATTTCAATTTTGTTAATTCGTTTTCTGAGTTTGATTATTTCTTAAGCCTATCAATTATTGTGTCTGACATGTTCTATATCATCCAGAACCGATCAAATACGATCATTGAAATAATTGAATTAAGCTGGATATTGGAACAGGTCTAAGTGGATGTAGTGAGTGGGGTCAGATCGAGATATTTGTTCTTTGTCCTTACCTGCTCATATATCAGCTTTTATCTGTTACCAACCTCGACTTAGGAGCGAATACATCAGCAGTACAGCAGATGCAGCCAGAGATCATATAATTTCCTACAATAGAGCTTAAAACCCGACAAGACTCTGTTCTCGAAGTATTTCTGAACGATATTTGGTCCAAATACCGTATCTTAATCCTTCAGAACTTATTAGAGACGCAGTCCCGTAAATTATCTACATCAGGATTTTTGCTCGACCTGTATGATTTTGTATGCTCATTCTTCACAGGTAATAATTTT
This sequence comes from Nilaparvata lugens, assembly GCF_014356525.2. NCBI lineage: Eukaryota > Metazoa > Arthropoda > Insecta > Hemiptera > Delphacidae > Nilaparvata > Nilaparvata lugens. The sequence goes on from NC_052507.1 coordinate 19,119,635, forward strand.
AAGGTTTCTGTATTCAGTGTTTAGCGTCCGCTACACTACTTATAAAAATTTCATCACCATACAATCTGTCATAAGAAGAATCAAGGGTGAGCGAGTGTTTAGGCCTCCCACGATTCCGACAATTGTATTGAATCTTGTAGTGAGTCAATCAGTCTGGTGTACACTCAGCGTCCATGCACGCAGTTACAAAATTTATAACTTCAACACCGTTGAATTAGTACAAGATTCACTCTACATATGTGAAGCCGTTAAAAAACGCTCCACACGATTTGGCGCCCAACAGTGATAGGCATTGAAGAGGTGGATAATCGACTACAATGATTATTTAGTTGCTCAGTATACTATGCGCTGACAACAGGAAAATTTTTTGAAAAATTCATGGTTGTGAATTTCTTCAAATTTAATATTAACTGTTCACTGTTATATAAAACAGCAAGACGTGCCATAACCCAATTTTTGAACGGAAAAGAAACGTTATCGATTGATGAATTTTTAGAGAAAAAAAAATTGAACTCAGAATTTCATTATTGTGTTATTCGAAATGTCAATCATAAGTCATAGGTATAAGAAATACCATAAGAAAAGTCATAATATTTAAGAGTATTAGGTCTGCACCAAAGCTTTATAGAATTTACGGAAAAGAGGATCGAATTTATTTACTGCATGTTTTAAAAATTTTTAAGGCATAAGAGGGAAGTAAAATTAAATCACGGATATATTGCGGAATATTCAAGTAGAACGCTGCTGCTTTTATATAAAATTTTGCGAAGAATACACCCTATATAATAGAATTGCGGCAAGAACTTATAAGAGTAAAATATTTATAATAATAGAGTAATAAATTATAAGAGACGCACCTTCGTTACCGCATAAGTATCCATTGTATCCTGTATGTTATTATCATTTTTATGTTAACGATATTGCTAACTTGATTCATTTTATCACTGAACACATTGCTAAACCACTTTTTCTGTATTTCACTCACTACGAAGCTATAACAATTTCTATTGGATTTCTTACCAATTATTTTGTATATCACATCAACACTTTCACATTGTTTATTCACCACACCTTTTCATCGTGTTATTTTTCCGCAAACCATGGCAGGCAACGACCAGGTCAATCCAAGTCTGTCGGACACCGAAGACACCTCACCCGACTGTTCACCGCCACCTGCATCTGGCACTGCATCTGCCGATTTCCATCCCAATGTACTGGATGATTTATCTTATCTTAGAGAAGGGTAGAGGAGAGCTGCATTCTGGTGGAAGATACGTTGGTAGCCCAAGAACCGGAGGACGAAACATCAGAAGAGCACTCAGTCGATGACATCTCAGAAACAGGAACTCCCATTTCTCGCACTGTTGCTCGGATGAAGAACCAGCGGATGACCATTAGCCATGCACCCGCTCCCGCAATGGATATGGACACCCTCCTGAAAGCAATAACCAAGATGAGCGACCAAACAAAGGAAGCAATAAACAACTTAAAGGAAAAAAGCGACCAAACAAGGAAGCAATAAACACCTAAATGAAAAAAGCGACCAAACAAAGGAAGAATTAAAGAAGGAAATTCAAGAGGTAAAGAAAGATAACAAACAAACAAAGGAAGCAATAAACAACCTAAATGAAAAAAGCGACCAAACAAAGGAAGAATTAAAAAGGGAAGTTCAAGAGGTAGAGAAGGTAAATGAACAGGGTTTAGAGAAGTTGAGTCAGCGAATGGACAGAGCATTCCATGATACAGATAATACCATCAAAGATTTAACCGAGCGTCTGGATAAATCCATTGTAGAAACGAATAACCGATTGGATCAGATATCACAAGATATACATACGAAGGTAATCAACGTCGAAGTCACCCTAAAGGAACACATACGTGTAGAGATGGATACTCTGAAAGAGAAAGTAGTTGATCAAGCCAAACAGCATTGCACCAAAGCAGGAGAGCAGATAACTCAGAGCGTGCAGGCCAAAGTCAGCAAACACATCTCTTCATGCCAAAAGGAACATGAAGATATTATCCAGCGAGTCGAGGGGCAACTTGAACCATTTGCGATCAATATAACAAATTTGAAGAGCCATGTTAACACCCTGAGTGAAAAGCAAACAACTATCAGCTCTCAGGTGGACAGTTTGGCTATACAATACAGCGACCTACATAGACGATGTGACACTGCCGCAGAGCAAAGGAAGAGTGCTGATGCCGAGGTCCGGAAAAGATTTGAGCAGACAGATACCCGCATCACTCAGATGGAAACCCGCATAAGTCACTCTCGGGCCAACCTAGAACTGTCATCGCCCTCAGAGTCATACAACACCACCACAATTTTTCAAAACCTAGGACATTTTGATGACACCTCAGCGTCTATGCCCCCAAAACCCTTCGTCGAACAACTGAGATCTGTTCAAGAGCTTACCCCCACACCCTGGCCCATATGGAAATTCAAATTATTCACTCTGTTGTCCGGAGAACCCTTACTTTTCCTTCACGGACGCGCCGCCGAATTTAATAGTTTATCCGAATTCATAGATGCCTTCCTGGAGCAATATTGGGGACAAGATCGACAGCGAGTTATACTATCTGACATCGTATCCTGCAAATATTCACCTCGAAGTGGCCAGACATGCACCGCCTTCGTATCAAACATCAGATACCAAAATTTACAACTGGATACACCTTTCGCCGAGTTAGCACTTACTCAGATTATTATTCGGAAGCTGCCTTACCCAGTACAGATGGCACTAGCGACTAGTCATGTTAAGACCATCAAAGAACTGGAAAATCATCTCCATGAAATCCAAGCAGTGCATCGCAACGATTACAACTTCATTGTGCGACAAGAGCATCTGCATTAAGATCCCCAACCCCAACAAAATATGTCCCCTTTTTCTAACGCCCGCCGTCCCTTTAATTCTGCTAATAACCAGGACCGCAACACAAATTTTCAACAGCGACTAAATAAAGAAAACGAACCAGAAAATAGGAGGAATTTCCAGAACCACAACCAGCAGTCTGATACAAACCGGAGAAACGCATACTATCATGATGGACGAGACCGCATAAACCAACACCGTAACCCATACTCCAACAACGCCGCGCATAGCAGAAACAACAACTATAACCGGATGGGAAATGCGAACGCAAATCAGCATCAAACGACGCCCAACGAAAACCAGGGAAGAAAATCGGATATGGCTGAGAAAACACAAGGGTCCTCAACGCCGCAGAAAATCTGACTATATGGAAATCACCCGCCACAGTCGCCCATCACCTGTTTACACACGGAGAGAAATGGTAATCAATTAGCAGAAGAACAACCGCCAATTAAAAATACTGATCCGTCACTCCCGCCAGTCGAAATAGTCCAAGGCAAGCAACCGAAACTCAGAGGAATCTACCGCCGTTGCCGCTCTATACGGTTCAAGCCTACCCAACCTGCAAAAACGAATAAATGGAAAATCTAGACAACCTCACCGATCCAGATACAGGAAAAGAATCTACATATCTTACCGCGCTATATAATAACATCAGAGAAACCTTGCTAGAAGAAGAAAACCCCAGTATTCAAGAAATACATGAACATTTTCAAACCTATATTACTATACAAATAGCCAGTCTACAATTCAAAGCCCTCATAGATACTGGATCACAAGTCAGTCTAATCCAGAATGACTCATATTCCCGCCTAAAAAACATAACAGAAATAGCCACATTACCATTAACATCAACCTACCTATCGGGTGTCACACCAGGACGTCGCCTCCAAATATCTAAACAATGCCTCCTGGAGATCCAAGTCGAAGGAAAGTGCTTCCCATACTCCTTCCTGGTATTACCTGCAAATGGACCACACATTATTATTGGTGCTGATTTCTTAGCCCACTATAGCTCAAACATAAACTTCAAAAATCTCGAACTACAGTTAACTGACAATAGCAACCGGACTAGTATCAATACTCAGATAGTATTAAAGGCCAATGCGGGAGATGTAAGAGTAGTGAGATATCACATGGTTGAAGACTACATTCCTGAAAGAGAATACAAGGTGCAATACAGAGAAAGTGAAGAGAGTGAGATGATAAGTCATGATTCAGTGGATGACTACAATTCGGAAAACGAAACACCAGATGATACTGACATTTTGATGAAAAAATTATTGAATGAAATTGATAACAATTCTGAATGGGGGCTCACCACTAAACAATCCATGAAAGAAATTTTCATGAAAAATCGTGCAGTATTTTCAGAACAGCCGGGATTGGCAAATCATTTCCAGTGCAAATTAGAGGTCAAACCACATGAGTCATATTATAGGAAATCTTATCCCATCCCTTTTGCGCACCGTCAAGCGGCAGCTGCCGAAATAGATAGGATGGAAAGACTAGGCATTATCGAACCATCCACATCACATTATAGTTTGCCTATTACCTGCGTTTTGAAGAAGGACGGCTCCACCCGACTCTGTCTCGACACCCGCCAGCTGAACATGATTCTCGACGATGACCGTGAAGCTCCTGCCCAGATCGATCCGGTGTTGCAGACGTTCCATGGCAAGACCATATACTCCACCGTCGACCTCAGTGCCGGATACTGGCAGGTACAAGTGGCAGAAGAATCTCGTGATTACCTGTCTTTCCTCTTCAACGGCTGAAATCTCAGGTTCACCCGACTTGCCTTTGGAATCAGAAACGCAATGGCTATATTTATACGCTGCCTAAGACAATCAATTGGTGAAGACATTTCAGATTTTTGCGCTCTTTACGTTGATGATGCAATTATTTCATCACAGAGTGTGGCAGAGCATATTCAACACCTTGATGTAGTATTCGGTAGACTAATAAAATATAGTATGAAATTAAAATTATCTAAATGTGAATTTTTTGCCAAGAAAGTTAAATACCTCGGGCACATCATAACTGATAAAGGTATCATGCAGGACATTGACAAATTAGCAGCTATAAAAAACTTTCCATCTCCATCAAGTCGTAAACAGCTTCAACGTTTTATTGGTTTCCTACAATTCTATCGTCGCTTCAATAAACAGATGTCTCATTATATGGCACAACTGAGTCATGTTCTATCATCATCTAAACCATGGACATGGGGGCTCAAAGAAGATACAATTTTCAACCAGTTGAAGGATGCTTTTTTGAAAGCTGTTATATTGAATCATCCAAATCTAAACCAACCATTTCATATAAATGTTGACGCATCAGATTACGCCTTGGGTGCGGAAATTTTCCAATACGATGAGAAAGGAGAAAAAGGAGTCATAGCATTTTTTAGCAAGACTATGAATGCAGCCCAGAAGAAGTACACAGTCACTGAAAAAGAACTACTAAGCATTGTCGAAGTATGCAAGAAATATAGAACGTTGTTGTTAGGCCAAAAGATCTTTGTTAACACAGACCATAAGGCACTGACCTTCTTCAAAACAGCCAAGTTAACCAACAACCGACTGTCTAGATGGTTTCTGTTGTTACAAGAATTTGATCTGGAACTCACTCACCTGCCAGGTAAACGAAATCAAACCGCTGATTTCTTATCCAGAGAAGGAAGACACCTATGCCAATGAGACGACATTCCAATGCTATGTAGCTGAAGATCAACCAGTACCGTTACCCTTCAATATATCGCCGCTCCTGCACACCGAACTCCTCACATCTGAAAAATTTAAGAGTGCACAATCAATGGACAACAAAATCGCAGATCTCATTCACAAATTATCCAACCCTCCAGCAGAAGAACACCAGTATCTACAACGCTACACTGTCTTCAACGACCATTTATTTTATAAGGCTAATAAAAACTCCGATTTTTGGCATCTAGTCATACCACACACCCTAGAAAAGGACGTAATTTTGGGAGATACATGAACGAATTGGGTCACTTTGGTATGAAGAAAACAATACATGCCCTGAAAACGTGTTGTTACTTCAAAGGGTTGAACAAAAAGGTTACACAGTTAATAAGAGCCTGCGACATCTGTCAAAAAACAAAGCATAACCGTTTTCACATAGCAGGAGAAATGATACCTATCTTGCCTTCACAACCACTCGAATTAATATCAGCTGACATCTATGGGCCACTACCTCAGTCTATGCACCAAAAACGCTTCATTTTTGTCTTAACCTGCTTGTTCTCAAAGTATACAATGTTCTTCCCTATTGGTAAAATTACTGGTGAAAAACTAGCCAGATGCATCACCGAAAGATGGACCAATGAAGTTGGTAAACCACAGCGCATATTGTCGGACAACACAACCTATTTTTGTAGTGCCAAATGGAAACAAGTCTTAGAACAAGCCGGCATTAAAACATCAAGAGTCTCAGCATACACTCCCAGCGCAAACCCAGTGGAAAGAAGAATGAAAGAGATTTCAAGATTTATGAGGGCATATAGCAGTCACTGTCATCAACAATGGGTCAAATATGTACCGTTCCTAGAACACTGCATAAATAACTGTGTAAGCGACAGTACCGGCTACACTCCCCACGAAAAACATATTTGGCACAAGAAACGAATCATTCATTCAGAGCCTAATCAAGTTTCCAAATCCTGATAAACCTAACCCAAACTTATACCAACTGGTTCGAAATAGGTTAGACAAATCCGCACAACATAGGAAAAAATATCATGATAAGGCTACAAAGAAATTCAAATATGAAGTCGGAGATGAAGTACTGGTAAAAGCACATAAATCTTCAGATGCCCTAGGCAAGTTAACCAAAAAATTCTTCCATCTTTACACAGGACCGCATCGAGTGACCGACGTTTCACAACACAACACCGTCAAGATTCAAGATTCCGAGAACGCCAATAATCACTGGTGGGAAAACGTAACTAATGTAAAACCGAAGAGCCTAACTAATAAACAACTTCAACTCATCTAATAAACAACAATTCACTTCAAAAGAAGAAATTGAAATCAACTTTAAGTCAAGAAATTAAAACTGAAAACAACTTCAAAAATTTACCAACCTGATCAAGCCATCCACCTCGTGTCATAGTCATCACAGAAACAATCGCCTAGTTATATCCGCCCAACTGGAAAACAAAAACAAAAATTGTATTATCAACAGAAAATAATTGTAAATTAGAAATAAGATGAAGTTAGTAGTGAATAGGAGGAAAGAAAATAAACAAAGTTTATTTGAAAAAAATGTGTAAATCTAACCTCGAAATACAGAATCGATAGAAAAATCTATTCAGAGCCAAAGCCTGTTCGATAATTTTCTTCGTAACACCAACCAATGTGTGCGAGATCATAGAGTCAATTTTAATGGAATCAAAGCAATATCGTTATTAATTATTGTAAACTATATTTAATGTGAAATTATAAGTAAAAAACGCAACCAAAAATATATATTTATGTTAAATTGCACGAAATGCGCATGTTCTATGTCATATAAATGTATCTCTAAAAAGCTCAAAAGAAAATGAAATTCTTACCTTCAAATGTGAATTTATTATTGTTGCATCAAAAGATCATGAATTGTAATTCAAATCATGAATATAACCTTGAAAACATAGTATTTGTAACCAGCATTGATAAAAGTCAAAAATCACTTCAAGTGTAACCCTGTTTGTACACAACGTACTAGCGTAAAAAAGAAATTGCTCAAGTCAAACGGTAGTCAATTGTCAAGTCACCGAAGTTAAATCACACTCTCACCCAATTTATGTAAAAGCCAGGACAAAACGTCGAAACTTATAATAATCAGGAAAGATGATGAAAATCTATATTTGTTGCAAATACTGTTTGAATCCTAAGAGGATAATATGTCGAATTTTGTATATTTGTTATAGTTACGGGTCTGCTCATAAGCCACCCGTGAATGGAAGTTGTGGAGTTGTTTTAATGAAGGATCCAAAGAGACCTCATTAATTATTATATTTAGATTGTATCCAATGAAAGGAACAATCAATTAGTTATTTTTCTCGTAGCCAGAAGTGCACGATATATCGTTTTTCAGTGTTAAGTGTGGAGTTTTTGTAGAAGTAAGGAGATGAAATGGTGTATTCATCACAATATCGGATTTTTCAAATAGTCATTGTTTCGACTCGTCTCCAATTACCTATTTAAAATATCCTGGGGGCTTTTGTGTGATGAATTTTTCAAATAGACCTCATGAGAAGAGAGAAAAATTGTGATTAACCTTCTTAAAAGGAAAGAATTTGCTAAAGGAGTAGTTAGCGACCGAGCGATAAAACTTACTTATCAGTAACTGTATATTAGATAAGAGTACCGTTCTGTACTGAATATTTTCTAGAAAATTATTTAATAGAATTATAATTATTCTGCAAATAAAGCACGAATTATTTATGAATTGCTCATTGAATTTTGAGGTTACACTTTGTTTACTACCGATCAGATGTTTAAAGCAGCTCAAACACAGCTGACAGATTCAAAGTATTGTCAAATGTCATGCCGGTTTCATGCAAGGTATAATATCATTTCTAAAAATTAAAAAACTATCAATAAAGGACCAAGAATTTCGAATAAAAAATAAATGTTAGATTAGTGTTGAAATTATTTATTACTTAAGAAATTATATTATAATGTCAGGTCTTATTGTAACTAACTAGGTCATAGCATGAACAGTATATTATTGATAAAAACAGCAGAAATTAATTATAACAGTCTCAAACATAATAAGAATTGTATAAGAATATTAAATTATTAATTATTATTCAACTGAACCACATGGTGATCGAATCTCTTTGGCAAGCCTAAGCCAATCATAGTGCATAGAAATAGCACCAAAAAGGTGATCGTTTGAAAACAACATATGTTAATCTACTATCAGACAACAAACCTGCCTTATCATATACACTAGCACATGTACATTGTATAAGAGGAACTATGTCTAGAAGATTAAGCAGTTTTAAGAATTATATAAACTGAGTTATTATTGTAATTAAAGGAATTATATTCTACTGCCTGCCACTGACGTCACATCTACGTCATAATCATTCTACCAATGGCAAATTTTTATGCAAATTAATTACACCGAGATTCTCAGAAGAAAGGTTCTAGCCAAGAAGCTTAGAGAAAAGACAGCACTTCCCTTTTGAAATCCTCACCGTTCAGATCTCTTTATAGTTACCAAGACCTATTCGTAAAAATTTCTCGTTCGATTTTATATGTTTTATTTGTGAGCCAATGTTTTAGGCTATTCTATTGTTATTCGTAAATCTATGTTCAGCAATCGATAAATCAAAAGTTTAAAGTGAATTATCCCTTAATTAATTTGGTGAAGGAGATATTTAAATTAAAATTCCCCACGTGCCGAGACCGAAGCCTGGATTGCTGCCGACCAAATGATTTTGATCTAAAGAAGAAAACCACGACCGCCAAGAATTTCACGTGAGTTATAAGTTTAAAGGGGCCCCAATCTACGCTTCGAAAATATTTCAGTGCAGAAAAATATAAAATTTTCTTCGTTGAATTATTGGCCACGCCGACAAGCGCTTTTAGTTATTAAGAGCCTAGAATTTATTCCTATAGAATTTATAAGAACTTGTAGTTGATTAACTATCCTCCGCTGCCAGAACCACGACCCCGAGCAAACTTTTTAAAATATTTTATAATTTATTTTCACCATTTTTTCCCAAACTGTTAAATTTTATCAATTGTAAAATTCTGTTGAATCATGCATGGTGTCATGCAAGCACAAGAAAATTTTAACTCTTTTGTTAATGCTAAATTATTATCAACTGTAAATCATATTCTGAATCTGCACTGTGAGATCACATATTTTATTATAATATATTTCAATTTTGTTAATTCGTTTTCTGAGTTCGATTATTTCTTAAGCCTATCAATTATTGTGTCTGACACGTTCTACATCATCCAGAACCGATCGAATACGATCATTGAAATAATTGAATTAAGCTGGATATTGGAACAGGTCTAAGTGGATGTAGTGAGTGGGGTCAGATCGAGCTATTTGTTCTTTGTCCTTACCTGCTCATATATCAGCTTTTATCTGTTACCAACCTCGACTTAGGAGCGAATACATCAACAGTACAGCAGATGCAGCCAGAGATCATATAATTTCCTACAATAGAGCTTAAAACCCGACAAGACTCTGTTCTCGAAGTATATTCTGAACGATATTTGGTCCAAATACCGTATCTTAATCCTTCAGAACTTATTAGAGACGCAGTCCCGTAAATTATCTACATCGGGATTTTTGCTCGACCTGTATGATTTTGTATGCTCATTCTTCACAGGTAATAATTTTAAGGTATCCGTATTCAGTGTTTAGCGTCCGCTACACTACTTATAAAAATTTCATCACCATACAATCTGTCATAAGAAGAATCAAGGGTGAGCGAGTGTTTAGGCCTCCCGCGATTCCGACAATTGTATTGAATCTTGTAGTGAGTCAATCAGTCTGGTGTACACTCAGCGTCCACGCACGCAGTTACAAAATTCATAACCTCAACACCGTTGAATTAGTACAAGATTCACTCTACATATGTGAAGTCGTTAAAAAACGCTCCACAATATCAAATCCCTATCATTAGGCTATTCACACATTCATTGATTATTCAACTTAAATCTCTATCCTTTTCCCATAAAGGTGGTAAGGAGTTACTAAAACAAGCTTGAGATGTAGGCTACTATGTTTTTCTTTCTTGGAATTAACTGGGAACAATCTATATAATTTTTAATTCATTAAAGCCTCCAACCTCTGATACTGAGATACAAAGGTACAATAATATCTATATAATATACAAGAGCGTGAAAGCACTTCATGGGTTAATTTGAATAACATATAAAATAGAGTTATTAAGGACAGACGTACTTCATCTTAATAGATGTAATAATTATGCTATATACATATGGTGTAATCATATTTGAAATACTCTAAATTAGGTGGATCTAGGAGAACTAACTTACGTTAAGGAAATTTTCATCTCATTGTGGGTTAATATTCCATGGCATGCTCCACCACAATAGACCTTGAGGCTTCCTATTGAGTCAGTGAAGATACATTTGATGCCTCAGGTGTAACCATTGAAGGGACAATTAAGAGCTCGAGAGATTCTGGTATAGTAGACGACAATTGAATTGAGTTAAATATTGTTCCACAAGTGTGCACCTGAATTCCAGTGGCAGCATTCTAGTGAGATGCTGTTGAGAGAGCAGGTTATTTGTTCAAGCGTATGATGAACTGAACTAACAGACAGAAGGATCACTAAGTGAATTAAGTGAATTAGTACTTGACGGTAGTAAGCGGAGACGGACATGCAAGTGTTCTGAATCACTTTGCATGCAGTTGGCATCTACATGTTATTAACATGTAGAGTAGAGTATCAACTCTATTTAAATCAAGATGAGCCTTGCAGTATCACAACAGATGATACATTACCTTTATTTGATTGAGATAAAAACTGTACATTATTGATTTTCAGACTTGATGAACTGTGTGGGGAGCACTATGTAGACTTCATCTTGAGGTGCGTACAAACTTGTGCACCACGAACACGCGCATTCCACTCTTCATCATAAGATTTTGTACAAATACAGACATTTTAAGCATAGCACAAGCTGATGGGAAGTGAGACAAAGTGATGTACAAGTCGTACTTTGATGAGAAAGTTTGTACAGAAAGTAAAGATTCTGTACAAATCACAGATATTTGGTACAAATAGATATTCAAAGCATAGCATCAGCTGATGAAAAGTGGAATGCTCGTGATCATGGCGCAGAACTCTGTACTCACTTAATACTAGTGTGGCAGCTTGGTGAATGTTTAAACAAATTCATGTGAAGCTATAGACTGCACTTAGCAAAATAGTACCAATTTGAAATAATATACTGTAAATTCAGTACCTTCTTTGGAGAAATGTGGAGGGGAAAGTAAATTCCACTCAATTAACTAAAAAACAAGAGAAAATGATGGTATTCTAGCAAGAAGAAAATAGTTCATCGATCTTAACCATACTCAAACTATAAATTACAGTTGGTATTTCATGTTTTTTTATATGATTTTGTGTAATTTTACTAGATGATTGTGCATAATTTTTCCCCTTACAAAATCAGGTTATGAAGATTAACCTAAACTCTGTCAATTCGATTAATCCAACGTCTGAATGGTTGAATAATGGAACAGACAGAGAAAGCACATCTCAGCACGGAGATCAACTGGAAAAACAACCTCGTGGATGAGAAATTCAGTCAAAAGCCTTGAACGAGCCTCGCCTGAAAGCGAGCTTTGCATCTTTCCACCTGCTTTTTAGGAAATCTCAACTTAGTGTTGTGTGGGAGGAGGGAGCCAGGTGGCTGGGTCTCGCACAAAGACAAATAGCTTGCAGACGCTCAATATTTTCCCTTTTTTGGATCAATGCTGGTCTCTTTCATTTGCAATGGGGCCTAAGCCTGAATAAAGAGAGAGAAAAATAAAGAGAGTGAGAGAGGGTGAAAGAGAGAGAGAGAGTGAATGAGAGAGGAAGGTGGATGGGAAAAATGGACGGATAAGAACGAAGATCTATGGCAAGGTATCCGATAACAAAAGGTGGAGCAGCGGCTGTGGATCGGTCTACTGTGGCTGTGTAACAAAAAGAGGTCTTATCGCTTTATTGACTCCTAAATATCGTTCGAGGCGATGCACTCCCTGTAAGCCCCAACCTCATACATTTATGTATCTCACCACCAACTCTGCCTGCATCCAATATGTCTGGAAATCGTCCCTGGAATGACAACTGGATCTTTTCAATATTTCATGCCAGATATTGTTTCAATTGTCGGTACCACATTTATATCAGTAGGAGAAACTGCCTTTTGTCAACAAATGAAATATACTATTTCATGGAATATAATATAATAATAAAATCCAATTTCAATCTAGTTTCAAATACTCAAATTTTTTTAAATTTATTATTTTCATGAAAAGTATCATTTCCCTTCATTCTCAATGATACAGATACTAGTATAATTTACTAGTAAATTGATTGAAAAACTCTTGAGTGGCCTGAAAAAATACATATAAGATTGAAAATAGTATAAAGAAATAGATTTATGATTGCATACGAGATAATTGATGAAAAATAGATGATGATGCGAATTTCTCTCTTCACATAAAATGATTATAAGATAAGACTGAAATATCGAAGCACCCATCTTCGCGCGATATTTATTTATTGATAAACAGAACATAATTCTTTAAAATGATTGGGGAAGGACTAGCAGGCACAGCCAAACTATTTCTTCCTCGAATTTTTATTCATACACTATAGATAGTCCAAATAGTAAGTTATGTTCCATACACTTGAATTCAGGTCCAATTTCCAGTCGAAACATTTGAAAACAGAAAAGTTCTAATTCAGATTGGTTACAAGCTAAATTGAATAACAAAATAGCACTCACCATCACTTAAAACTGAAAATAATTATTAACTTTAGAAATTATAATATATTCCAATTCAGAATGATATACCATGTCATGTCAACAATTCAGATTATTTTGATCAAATCGATTAAGCTGATTGATCTCAAATAGTTGAACAGCTGAACATAATCGTGACAGTCGACAAAATTATCATCTGTTTCTCTGAGGATGAATGATTATTATCCTTTTCATGTCTTTTAGGGAGTTTTATATCATAAACCTACCATGTTTCAAATTTCGTGGAAATCGTTGGATTTACATACATAACCAGATAACCATATACAGAAAATATAATAGGATAAAATAATATAATAGGTTAATATAATAGGATAGTCAAAACTACGCATGTGAAAAATGAGATATGATATAATAATAATCTGAGCTTATTATGTAGCATAAAAATCTCTTGTCAGACTTGAATAAGCTTCCTTATTATCGAAGGTGATATCTTTCAGTTTGACTGTATGAAATATCGTCATTGGATCAGTTCACTACGAATCAATGTGTTCGACTACAGAAAACTGTTCGGGGAGAATAGTATCAACTCGGAATTCGAGCAGATAAATAGAAAAACGGATTGACGTTTAGTGCAGAATCATGTTATCACCTCTGCGGAGAAACCAGAGGTTTCAGTTGAAAACGAATTGAGTAGATCAGCTCGGCAATCAGTCTCAAAGAGGATGCATGTGTGTGTGGCTATGAACATTCACTTGTGTGAGAATCAATTCATGATTTGTGAAGGGGACTGTTTGCCACTTGCGTGAAAAAGCACATGCTATCATCCGTACAAGGAGAACACCAGAAAGCACTAGTTAAAAATGCTCCACTGCACTCACACAGTGAATAACTTATTGAAGTCATCAGCATTAAACACTATTCCCTGTAGGTGAACAAGTCAATCGATAACAGCTGATGCAAAAAGGGATGGAGTAAGAAAAAAGAGAAGATCATGTAAGAAATAAGAAGGGGAGAAATTGAAAGAAACCGTATTTAATTTATTTATTTATTCAATCATTCAGAATTACACAACTTACAGAAAAGTACCACAGGCTAAATCGCCCAAAACGGTTCCAATTCTAATTTATACAACAGTCCAAATATAGTTAGGTTATGTATAACTTAAAAATTCTTCAATTTACAATTCAAAACACATAATTCATCACACACAGATCATTTTTAAATTTAAGAAGTTCTAAATTGAATTAAATTAATTAAAAATAATTGTAAAGTAAAATACTGATTTTCAGTATGAGTGAACAGTTGAAATGTGAGTGTGTTGGAGGAAATTCATGTCATTTTCCCATTACTTATCCCATTTACATAAGTTTCAAACTCTAAATTTTGCTTTGGAAGTCAGCTTTCTGTGGCAATCTTTCCGCTCGCTCCACAAGGATGCACACACATATTTCATCATCCATATCAGAACTGATTATTCACTACTCATCCCAAAACAATGAAATCAATATTGCCTTGATAAATGTAGAGGTTCATGGAAAGTTTAGAGCGTTAGAAACCACAGAAGAGGTGTAATTTATCATTGATTATAATGAGAAAGAATAAAGGAGGGCCAATTTCCACATACTTCTTATAAATGAAAAATAGTTCATTCGATATAATGTGATAGACCATCATTACTATGTTGACATATGATATGATCGTTCATTCAATATTTAAGACAAATTTATTTGACGTTTCTAGAATTGAAAGTGTAATAACCAACACAAAATGTATTCCAATGAATGGGGGAATCTTATTATTCTCCTTTCGAATCTCATTTTTAAATGATACTCTTCCAAAATAAACTTCTCCAAAAACCCATTCTCAAGAAGTGTCTTATCACTCCTTAGTTCCTTACACAGTACAAGTAGATAGTAGATAACACTATTCAAATATATTCTGTCGCTGTTACATACAATCGAGGACACTTTCGTAGAGTTAATCAAGTATTTAGTGTTCCAGGTGGATTACTCACGTTGAGGAGATGGCGCGACGGTTGCGTTAAAGAACAAAACTGGCACTAAAGCCTTGTGCACGGCTGCTGTGGGCGAAGAATTGGAGCAAGTTTGAGTTGAAGCGAGAGAGAGTGACTGAGAAAGCCACCAGAGAGACAAGGAAAGAGATAGAGACAAAGAGGGCTCATGAATAAGACACCGGGCTGTGCGCCACACGGTTGAGGGTGGAAGGAATAAATCTCGCGGCTCGATTTCTTTCGCTTCTGTTGTGGGAGAGCGAGTAGAAAAGGAAGAAGGGATGAAGCTGTTTCTCATTCTTAGTTGATGCTGTGCGGGTTGCCTATCCTGCGCCCGCGTTGGCTGTCTGCTTTCTGTGGCTGTCTTTCCGCTCGCTCCCCAAGGATGCACAGACACTGTGTGCATCAGCAAGTCACAGAAAGAGGAGCTCATTCATGATGCTCGGTCTCTCCAAGCCAACTGCCGTGTCAGACTCGTGACACTGATCTGACGGGCGGCGCACAACTCTCACGTTACTCTCAGTCAAGGATTATCTATCGCATGTAGTAGCTGCACAACGTCCGTGAATTTAAATATTATTATGTTCAGATATGAATACTTAATATCTTAAAATCTTATATTTGATATTCTTGATGCAGAATGACTTCTCAGTAATCGCTTTCCATGTCACTCCACAAATTGCATTGCATTTCCCCGGAATCAAGTTTTGCATACTGACATACGACAAACACATTTATAACAATGATAAATTAATAGAGAATGTACTATTTGGAACACAAAAGGTATAAATATGTTATAGCTTCAAGTTTAATTCACTGTCATATTATTCATGTCCCTGCTTATTCTGATTTTCATTGGAGAAAACAGTAGTGATTGTAATTGAATATTGTTTGAACAGAGTTCGTTCAGGGTATTTGATATCGTTCCCAGGTAAAAAAAATATTCTGTTTCATAATGTTGAGAATCTTAAGAGAATTGAGCTTGATATGAATCTCTCAAGCGTTGAATATTTTAATTATCATGATTATGATACATTCATCAAAAATTTTTTATACTAATAGTGTACCATGATCACCTATAAACTAATAAAGTAGAAGGATATTTTCCTCTCAGAAATCTGATTTCGAGTTCCTGTGAACTCAAAAAATAATTCAAAAAGTGTGATTTTCGGGAGAGTATCATCAACAATCTACGGGAAAGTGATAGTTCCTCCGAGGATATCTATTATTGGGATTGATATTTTTATTTCCTTTCCGTCGTAAACTTAGCCATTGTTGTAAACGCATGACCCATGTTGTTTTTTTGTGAATTATATTTGATGACACTACAGTTACTGTTCGAGACAATATAAATTTATAGTAACTGTAAACGACAAAAGCGATTTTCCGTGGATTTGTTGATCTCAGATGGAGAACTCATGCTGGAAAGTAATCAACCAAATAGGATCCGCATCTGGTGTCAAAGGTGTGTCACACTATCAAATAACCAACAAATAACCGGCCCATCAAGTGCTAGTTTTTTCTCGTTCTTTGTCGTTGCTGGCAAAGTAGACTTCTCTGGCAAACAGTGGGAAGGCCCCAAGGGCGGAGCGTCCTGTCACAGCAAACAGGGCTTAAGTTGTGAAAGGGCCGATTTATTGAGCCCTTCCAACCCTTCACACGTACTTGCCGATTGCTGCCAAATAGAGCTTACTCTGTCAGCCCACTCGGAAGCAGTAAGTAGGGCTTCACTATCTTACCTTCACAGCAAAAGCGGTGACAATTGACAGGTTCGAAAAACTAATATAAATGCTTTTAATTACTTTGCATACTTGGAAATTCACTTGGGTTTCTCAATTATGAAGATTCAGCATTTGATGAGATTCTCAAACTGGATTGACCGTCAAAACTCAACATGTAACAGATTGAAAGGCGAGTTACTCGAGCAATAATATCTTACATCTAGTGGATTTTAAATAGATTGAGGAATATGATACCTTCCTTATATCTACCATCCATGTTATTAATTCGTGTCGTTATTGGGAATAATGATTTTTAGAATTTATAACTGACTGAATTTATCATTCGAAATTATACTCATTGGAACTTGGTTATTTGCCATTGATGAATTGGAACTTTTTTCATTCAAAAATTTCCATGGAGAAAGAGTTCTTTACAGTAGAATCAATTTACTTACGAAAAGTGTTGAATTTTATGTAGAAACGTGATGATGGAGTGTAGAATTTATTATATTATTAAGTGTGATCAAAAGCAGGATAATTCACCAATGATTTCGAACTCTAAAAATTTACACTGTGGTCGAAAAGTGTTGGAGCAGCGCCATCTAAAGTGACAGCTTGCACAGAAAATAGATGAATACTATAGTTTAAATTTGATTTGAAGTATAACATAGCGTTGTAGGCTACTCCGTTTGAAAACCATTGACTGAATGTTTATTCCTCAACCATTCGAGCCTGTATACGTGACACTCTAACTGCGTAGTTTATGAATTTTGCATCGGTGTGCGGTTACCAGAGATGATGGCTGGTTCGGGAAAGGTTTGCATTTTAGCCAGTGCGGTGCTCATCTTTCCCCAAGGACAGGCAGGCGGACGGTCATAGTGGTTGTCGCTTTTCAACTGGAAGCCGACCACTGTCCACATATCGGAGCTGACAGCTCGTATAGTGCGATAGCGCACAATGGAGTAGGCTACTCCATAATAGTCCAAGTGAAGCGTTGAACGCGTATCGAGGCAATAAAGCCATCGAGCTTTCCTGTGGGAATGCGCCCCTGAATTCGCTCAGCTCCTGCGGGACCGAAGAGTAGCAACATTATCGAATAATAGCTCGATATTCCGCCGAGCCCACCGAGGTCTAATAATTTGCCAGGCTGATAGTATTCGCATGCATAAATTCAAATGCATTCGTTGAGCTGTGCGACGCTCTGAACACGATTACAATAAACTGTTTCAGTAATTACCGGCACTTATCACACTACATGTTCAAATGATGTTGTTAACGCGTGTTCGGTTCGTGTCTATCAATGATTGAATGTATACACATAAATACAGCATAACATCTATTAAAATTGATGGTTAGTCTTTGAAAGATCCAAGATTCAAAATTTATTCATATTAATCATCAGGCAACAATAAGAGCGAAAGGGAATTCAGAATATTATACATTTTAAAAGTATACAAAATTGGATAGAAAATCATACATGATAAAGCATATTTATATTACATTCAAGTAAGGTATTCAGATATTCCTCGAGCGAGTGAAAGGCATTATTTTTCAGATAACTGTATATTACTTTCTCAAATTTGTTTAGAAACATATTCTTGGTTGTTTGAGGCAGTTTATAATACAATATAAACTGCTGGTAAGTATGGCTTCTCATGGATATATTTCCACATATTCACATTTCAGAAATATTTTACTAGTTTTGAAACTTCTTTATGACAACAAAGTAAAATCATAGATGAAGTAAAATGTTTTCTAGATCTGATTCTCTCTGGTAATAGGTCCACATAGTTATAACTATAGCAGTTATAGAGGTAAGAAGCAATCTACCTACTTTACGAGAGAGCAGATTTCTAATTATTTCAATACTCACCTACAAAGAAGTAATTGGTATATTTATTGATAGATTACAAGTTCCATTGGAGAAATATATATTTTCTTCATTCCTTTTCAATTTCACAAGTGAAAATTATTTCATAGCTTGATATATTTTTTACATTTTTTATTGCGTTCAGGCTGGTGTCCAATAATATAATTACATCGTGGAATGAATAGAGGTGGGAAATCGTGTTTCCACTGAGAAACTCTCTATTAATTGCATTCAGGTCGGTGTCTAATAATTATCATGAAATGAATAAAGGTGAATAGAAGATCCAACTCAACAAGCCACGTAATTCTAAACGAGAGCCACAATGGAGCAGAAGTTCACTGTAATATTCTGCGAATTGATAATGAAATTGCGAAAATCGACTTCAGAAAGATATTGTGTAGCAGAATTCGACTTTTGGCACATGCACATAAATTTCTGTTCAGCAACACGGGTAACGAACCCATGGAACAACCTCTTTCGACTCTTAATTAACATCCATGAGATAAGATAGTAATTAACTTTGTAAGCTTCACAGGCAACATCGCTTTGCTGATCTGAAAATGAAGCAATAAATAATACGTCTACCGGAGAAAACGAATGAACAACTTGGCGTGAACTCACTGTGAGGATCGGGCCGATGGAGTAGGTAGATAATAATCCTAATTGGCTTCGAAGGTATGAAAATTTGTACCCAACCAAGCTTAAGCTGCTATCTTGTGGATGAAAGAAGTACAAACCTGGTCCCCTGGGACTGACAGAATGACTTCTCTCTCTAGATGCACTGTTGGGTTCCCGTTCCTCAATCGAATAATTTTCTATGAAGCTTATAACCTATAATATATGGATAAAAAACGCTCCAATTTCGGATTCGGTTGAAAATGTTATCCCAATATTGTAATGTCTCCAATATTGATCCTTCCTATTTAACGCGAAGTAGTAACACAAAAAACGTGGTATCAAACAGAGATCTGACACGATGTCCAAGTATGAAAAAGTTAAGTTGATGTATCCCGTACTTTCAACCACTTCCAGAATATGTGAGAATTGATCGTGTTGCTTGAAACTCTGTTGAATTGTAAATTGAACTTGAACACCATCTGAGTGAAATTTTGTAATTTTCTAGGAGACAAGTCCTCACGAGAAATATATTAGATAGGGAAGAGTATAAATGAATTCGAATATATTCACTAGAATAGAATGTGCACGAGCAAACTAGAATGGACGAAGAAAATGTATATTAAGGAAAGAGAAAGGAGAAGCAGCTTCTCAGTTATTTACAGTTCATTTATACAATTATTTTTAGAAAACGTAATCCACGAATAAGGATTTCATATCGTTATGAAGAATAAAGGGAGAAAATAGTTATTCGTTATTTACCAGCAATTTTATCAAGATATTTCAGTGATTGTTCTGATGAGGGATGTGAACATTCCAGAATAAATGGTTTTTGTTAGTTAGAATATCTCTATTGAGAGCAATCAGGTCAATTATTCGCTTCAACTGAGAGGACCAAGTATTAGAAGTTATGCAGCTAAGTTTTCAAGTAGGCGAGCTTGTCACATGAATCCTAATGCCAAGCGTCTTCCGAAATGGGACAACATCAACGTGGCAAGATGATGTCTTTAAAGTCTTGGCCTTTGACGTGATGCCCGCAGGGTTTAAGCTGAAGACGTGCCTTTGTGTGGATCTTAATGCGTTTCCAACAGTTTCAACACTCACACTCACCAACAGTCATTCACACTCACACAGATGCACCCTTCTGATCACTCATTCTCTCGCCATCAACCCTTTCAAGAATAAAAAAGGTTTTCCATTTATATCAAGATGCAACAACCGGAAGGCGAGCAAAGAGGCTTGCTTTTTTCTTCGACTCGGACATAGAAGGAATTTTAAAACAGTCTACTCTCATATTATTACAGTCAGTAACAAGAAAACAAAGATGAGAAACAAATTTCTAATGCTGAAAGTCCCACTATTCTATATTTTCTTCATTCTGAATGTTTAACAATTCATGAGCAGACAAATTTTTGAGGAGGAAGTGGAATTTGCAGTGTTCATAAAAATGACCAAAAGACTTCACTATAAACTCACTACTACTCAAATCAATATTACTGGTGACGCATTGTTGGTATATTTTCAACTCATTGTATGTCAAAAAGTATACATTTGAGCTTCTGATGATGAATGTTCAGAACAAACTACCATATCAACTGACATCTTGAAAATTCTCCTTCTTCAAGATGTTAAACGGAGTTATTCAAGTTGTAAGAATATAATTTTGGATAGTTCTCAAAATCATAGAATAAAAAGAAATGATAGGTCTCGAGCAAGCAGCTGTATTGTTATCGCTAGATACGATGTCAACAAACTCTAGATTAGATAATAACGGTTCTCCAGGCTACAGTTTTGAACAGCCAAATGAAAAGGAAAATATTATTGCTATTCATTTAATAATATAAAATAATAATATTTGAGGTTAGGTTCTTTGGTACTTACTAGTCGGCGATCTAAATAATCGGTCGAGCCTTATAAATTGAGAATTAGCCAGACACCTTGTGGCAAATTTAGTTGCATACAAATGGAATTCGCTTAAACTATGATCAGAGGGTTAGTAACAAGCATGGCATGTCAATGTAAAAGAAAAAGCGTTTCAGAAAATACAAAAATATTTATTATGTCATACGAGCATGAACGAAATGTTAAAATAAATAAAAATATTAAGGAAATGGGATGTAACTTTATTCAGCGCATGAATACATTTGTAGTTTTAGGATATGCCGATCAGAATACAGTAATTGACAGGCGGATTAATTCAAAATATAAATGTATTGTAAACTATGCAGTACCCAGATTTATGTAACAAATATAAACTAAATATTTAAAACAAAAATATTCGCCCTTTAGGTTGTAACATAGCAGATTAGTATGGACTATTTTTGGTAACTTTGAATTACATCATTGTGTAGTAGTGAGTCCAGTGAGAGCACCAATGAGAGTGGATATTCAAATTATATGCAAATTTAAAAATATGGAAGTATGGTTGTGGAAAGAATAGGGTGTGTCGAAGCCCACTTGCTTACTAGAGGTCACCAGGGACAGCCACCAATTTATAGAGCACAAGACTAGATCCCTTTTTAATATTTGCACGTTTAAGTATCCAAAGTTAATATTTAGAAATTAATTGTATAAGACTCAGTGAAGTTGTAGTATAACAGGAGTCATTAAATTCAAATAATCCCCTCGAAGAAAACGACAGCAGCCCACCAGGAAGGCCGAGGACATCGGAACAAATCCGGATTGCCATCAAAATTGTGAATTTCGACACGTGAGTTCAATTGAGAAAATAATTAGGAGGGCCCTCAGTGCTTCGAATTATCATAATTGAATAAAGCTAGCTCGTCAAAAAGATGTTGAAATATTAAAAGTAATATCAAAACTTGCGCAAGTCTTAAAATGTAAAAGGAATATTTTTGAGAAACATTTATGGGATTCACTATTAAATATGTGCAGAAGGAATATTTGATTTATTGTAATTATATGCTCACTTATATATCTTTATCAGTAATTTATTAGATGTTTGCAAAGCTCATGTTCATAAGATAAATTGATTTATCTAATTTCCACCAGAGGCCGAACCCAAGCCCTGAGAGATATATATATTCTGAGATTTATATTTTATATTAATTTGGAAAGAAGATTTATAAAGTTCTATTCGACAAGCAACAGCAAGTCGATAACTGAGCTGTATAATTTGAAAGTATATATTTGCTGATTAAAGAAGCACATGGTAATAATTCGTGCTAAGAAACAAAGTCGTGAGCTATCTGTGATATATATTCATTCTCATATTATTTTTATATTTGTTGCTCTATATTTTTTATTTATTGCTCGTTGAATTTTTCATGTAATTATATATTTTATGTTTATTGAATGGTCCTATCTCCATGCATGACCAATCTTGTTATATTCTTTTTTATTGTTACTGTTGACATATTATTGAAATTATCAACCAACTGTATCTTCACCGAATAAGTTGAATCAATCAGTGATATACAGCAGTGATTGTTAAATCTTTGGAAATAATACGTTCCCGAGATTTATTTAAATTATCCAGGACCAGCACATCTGATTTGAAGAAACTCAAAGGTCATAGTATTAAGTTGCAGCAGCAATATAAATTAATAGAATTTATAAGGTATTCTGATGGAGTGTCGCCTTTGATCCCGCTCGGTATCATTTTTCATTGCTGACCACTTTGGTGAATGGTGGCGAGTGGCATCGGTGGCAATACCGCATTGTCTAGTACGATAATCAGAGCCCTTATATCTGTCTACCTCTACTGCATCTACATCTGTGGAGTCTACCAAATCAGTCACAAAAACTGTGAACTGTTAAAGCGGCCGACGTTTGCAGCCAGCGAAAGCAGAGAATTGTTTGAGCTCCTAGAAGAGCTGGTAAGAAACGGTTACTATTGTTCTTTCAGGAGTCACGAAAAATTATATATATATATTCAAAAATCTTTGCTCTACCGACGGCGGCCAAGCAGGGCACATGTTATAGATAAATAACATTAAGCAGGGAACCCACTATCACCGTCAGGCACCGACCGTCACCGTTGCGTACCGGTCATTGCTGTTTGGGGCATTCTTGCCGGATAGCCGGTCCGTTTTTTTATCATTCTTCCAGTCGACATTCAACTATCAGTGAAGTCACATCGCCAGTGTTTTGTTGTAGTGCGCCTTGTTCTGTGAGCGATGAGTACGGACGAAATGTTGATAGAGGCTATTAGGGAGTATCCCTTCCTGTATAATACTAGTGATAATAGTTATCACGACAAACGCTTAGCATCGTCTTTTTTCAAGTCGTCAAACAAATGATGAAATTCACCATATTCGTTTCTTCTTCTGAAGATTTCGTGCACCCAGTACCTATGCTTCCTCCGTTTCTGTATCTCTTCTTCTTCAGCACATGCTGCGGCTATTACTAGCAATCCCTCGTCTGATGAACTCTCCATCGCAACTGATGCATTTCTTCTGGTTAGCTCCGGTTTCTGACGGAGCTAACCAGACGGGCAAGTGTGTTATCGCCGGAAAAATTACGGTGAAGGCGGCGACTGACGGTACCGGTCGGTGCTGGACGGTGCCTGACGGTGACGGCATAGTGGGTTCCATGCTTTACAAAGTATAATATACCGATTTCAAAGAAAATATGATTCAATACCGTTGAAATTTAGATTTTTCAGAGACGAGTTCGATTTTATTAACAACAGTCTTGTGAGAAAATTCATCAAATATTTATCATGTACAAATGTATGTTTGAAATTATTTATTGTATATGTATTAGGACACACTTTCAACCTTTACCGTACTCACATCAAATTTCAATTCTATTGTTATTGATCTCTCAGGATTTGTACTAGCATGAGAATACGAGTTTTATCATAATGCGTTATGATAAACTAAATGTCTGGCTAAACGGATATGGCGAGCGAAGCGAGTCTGACGGCTAGTAATATAATATTCCCAGGAATAGCAGTGCCTAATCAATTTTTCCGCGATAAATGCATTTCAATCTTCAACTTGGTGCCAACCTAACAAAGTCAACTCAACTTAATGCCAACCTGACAAAATTATTAATTTAGTTACCAGTTAACAAGTTTCGAAGAGCTACTCTCTCTAGATTATAGTTCTATATTAACATATGGGATGGACATTTTCCAATTATAATTAAGAGAATAAGAAGAATATACATGCTAAAAGACGAACTTAAACCCTTAAAAACCACCCTTAGAGTTAAAATATTGCCAAAAGATTTCTTAGTGCGCCTCTAAAAGGCCAACTGAACATACCTACCAAATTTGAACGTTTTTGGTCCGGTGGATTTTTAGTTCTACGAGTGAGTGAGTGAGTCAGTCAGTCAGTCAGTCAGTGAGTGAGTGCCATTTCGCTTTTATTATATAGATATTGTTATTCATCTCTCAGGATTTGTACTGGCATGAGAATACGAGTTTTATCATAATGCTTTCATGATTTCAATTTAATTTCATACTGTATGACTCTAACATCGCTATCGAGGCCTAGAATGTAATCCACATTGTGTTATTAAAGTATGATTAAATATTTTTCGAAAGTAGTTATTTCATTTCAATGTAGACTATAAGAAAACTAGCTCCTCGTATTTATTTAACTATGAAAGTTTCTACTTCCCCCATATTATCATTTAGTATTATCAAAAGAGATATAAGTATATCTTTCAACTAATTATAACATCTCATCCCAATTACAAGGATTGAGAAGCATGTATAAAGAGACGCAGAAATCTTTTCAAAGTTTCAAAGCTCACTGCCATTTCCATTCTCGAAGCTTAAGTAAGAAGTGCATAACTATAATACTGGAACAAATAACCCACAGATGAACGTAAAGTCTACTTAAAAACTTTAATAAGCTTACTCAGCTCACAATTCAACAGCTCTGCAGCTTTGTTAGTTCAATATTGGGTTGTTTTTTTTTAAAGAGAGAATGTTGTATTCTCTCAACTCTAATTCTTTCCACAAGCACGTCTGTGCATCAATTCTGTTCTCATCTCCAAGAACCGCATTTTTTTAAGTAGTCTCTTGCGTTCTCACATTAATTTATGTGAGCTATCAAACGCTTTACTTCAGATTTAAGAACAATTTTCTTCATTTCCTGGAACTTGATGCTCAACTCTCGACTACTCACTGTTGAGTTTTAATTCTTGATGCTAAGTACAAAGCGGTATGCTAGAACGGACAGTGAAACGTTCAGTCCTCTGTGAACGCAGAATATTCATTCAAGCATACATCGCTTGATTTGGTTCTCATAGATGAGATTGGGAAAATTCATCATTTGTAATAATCTAAACACAACACTCTCATCAAGGCGTGTCCAGAAATATTCACCATGTTCATATTGAAAGCATATTCATTTTTGCTTTTCGAACTCTCGAAAGTTTCTGGGATCAAGCATATCTTTGAATTCATCATAACGAGCTTTTGACCGCTTTTAAACTAAATATATTCATCGAATTCGAAGAGTTTTTGACAATGATTAAAAACAAACTTCGAGAAATAACAGTGGGCAATGTCTCATGCAATACATACTCGATCAGATGAGGAAGACCTAAATTTGTAAAAGCAAAATATATTTCAATTTATTGCTTCAACTAATAGAAATTTAGACAGTATGTTGATTTATTGTACACAGCTTTCAATGATTTTCCAACAAAATATTTTAAACCAGCACAAATCATAGCCCATCCTTCAATATGAATGAACTAATTATTGTAAGAGTGAACTTGAACTAATCATATTATTCAAGAAACGAATTCAATCAATATCTTTGCGCAGCACGAAAATCTTCTCAAATCGAATTTGCTCTACGTCTTGCTCGAGACTAGTATAAATGGAAGGATGCTTGGATAAATGATGCATATGCGTAAGAAACGTCATTCCACGACTGTATATTAGACCTTTTTCCGAATTAGGCCCCTGGCGATGAATAATTCAATGACAGACGAAATGGAGTCACAGCCTATCCAATGTATACTGCCTTTTTGCTGCTCTCTTCCTCGATCGACCAAGAGCAGACGAAGTGCAGTACTAACGGCGTAGAGCAGTAGTCTTGGCCTGCTATCAGTCTCGTGAGTACTTTTTTGGAGAGCATTTGATGCCGAACCGAAGCACTCCCCCCTTCACCTCATCATTCCGCCAATCAGCTTTCCCGTCCGTGAACTCATATCTTGGAGAAACAAATCACTTCAAGTATGGTAACGCTCCCCTTGAGTGCCATTTTCAAGTCTTTCTCCATTCTCTCCGAACATTACTCCTCCCACTAAACTCTCAGAGATCATTTCAATCAATCCTGCCCATACATCTATTAAAGGAGAGGTTTTCAGCACTGGAAGTAATTCTTGGATAATTATATTGATACTTTGATGGAACCAAAACAGTGGTGGATATTTCATTGATATTTCTGCTCACCAACTCATTTTTGTCTCATTCTGACAAATAATAATGATGAATCACATTGTAACAAAGGACATTTCTCATTTTGACAAATAATAATCATGAAGCTCACTTCTCACATTATTGTAACAAGAGGCGTAGTATTGTGTTGATGAAGTGATGTTTCAGAGCAGCGGCTCTTTATATATTTGTATTGATAGATTGATGGAAGTGTTCATGCTTTGAGATAAGAAATTCTTTGAAATCAGTGTATGTATAAATTTGAAATATTTTTCATCAAGATTTCAGCTATAAACAAACCATCACGATTATACTAAGTCGAGGTTAACGAAAAGGTCTTTATACATTTTTAGAAGTCGTTGGCTAGAAAGCTACTAATCTAAAAGTATGCTGATCGTTTTCTATGCTGTTATTATGGCATTATCAATTTATCATACTCCTTGGTTATCATTGAATGCTTATTAGTTCTTCATCTTGTGCTAATATAGTTATTTCAGTTAAGTATATGGTAAACTATCTCTTTGATTACATTGTACACCAATAAGAAATGACTTATCGGTAGTCGATTCCTCCTCGAACAAAATTGAGCATTATCAGATTTGTCATGCTACATGACATACATTTGTTATGTATGCAGAACACTAAGCAGATGTATGAAAATGGAATCAGGAGCAGCAGGAGTTGGGATTCCATCCGGTTTCTAAAAAATATATTCAAAAAAGATACATATGATTTTGACAAATCATGGAGATTCTTGGTCTAAATTGGATCATTAGCGGGAAACTTCTCTCAAAAGGAAGATAAATTATGCAATTCTGAATAATTTAACTCTTCTAATGTTCGTAAATATACTCAAATCCCAATAAAGTAATTGAATACCACGAACGCGATAACCCATTCACTATGTGTTGGAATGATGAAATTTCTAATTTATTGACTCCCGCGGGATAGGACAGTGTTAATTGACACTCATGCCTAGTGGTTCAGTCGATTATGTGGTATGTTGCATCGAGTTACTCCATTGCTGCGATTTCCCATTTTGTAGTCATTATTTTGCTGAGTATGCCCGCCTTTCATATCATTTATCAGTCAATTTGAAAATATAATAATCCCTGGAGATTGTTGAGGCGGACATAATTTATCAATGTTTAAAAGCATTTCGATGTGATATTTTGTAATAACAAAATATCAGATTAGTGGGTGCACTATGAGAGTAATATTGATATTTCTTGAATATACAGAAAGAAAAAATTAAAAACATCCAAGAGGCCTTCAATGATCTCCTGGGGACAAATGGGGTCGAAAAAATGAAATTAAATGAAAAAGTCTTTATTAGGCGGAGCTAGGACTTTTAAGTGCTCTCTAGCACTCAACCTCGAAACGACTTATAAGATAGATTAAGTCCAGTAGCTTATTGGAATGATCATCACCTGATAGGAAATCCTTGGTATTGTTTCATCAAGGAATAGTTTTATCGGCACTACTCCTAAACAAGCAACCGTGCCTTCCATCCATCACAGTTCAATCATATATTGAGTTAAGTATCCTTTGCTCTGAAGAGTTAGATATCGAAATTGATTCTCACAACTTCAGTTAGTCCCATGACAGAAAACGGTGAATTGTTCAAAAACTGTAAAACTAAACAATTGAAACGATAATTACTGATTAGGGAAACCGTTGGCCGAGACTAGAGATCTAATCCAGGAGAATATGGAATTCACGTTTGGGGTCAACAGTATTTTCCTATTTTCTGATGAAACTGACAAACTTTTGTTTTGGATTGAGTTGGGATATAAGAAAAGAGAAGATGAAGAATGTGAGAGAGTGATAACCTAAAGCGCCAGCATGTGGCACTAAGCCATACGGGCCCTATCAGGGCTGGATTTTGCAAAAAAGCAGGATTTCGAAGAGAGTTTCCGGACGCGGATGTTTCCCCGGAGAGCCGTTTGCAGATTCCCTCCTCATGCGCTTTCCCCCCAGTGCACTGGAGGTCACTGCTGACCAACGCTTTTCTGTGGATGAGGCATGACGGGGGGCCACTTCCCCATCTTGAAGTCCATCTTAGGTGGCGCAAAGGACCTATCCATTGGTAGCCCATGTCTAGGGAAAACAGTAATCGACTGATCAGATAACTCTGTCACGTATCTAACCTCTTATTTGAAACTCCGTTTATCTATGAATATTGGATTCCAGGAGATTTTCCTAGCACATGGGAAAAGAGTGTGGTCAGAGATGTACGAATTGCTAAATTATTCATCGTGAGTGTTGTGAATACCAGTACACTACACTCGTTTCTCAGAGAGTGCCCTTGTCAGTTCTTCTCTTCAAATTTTGAAATAATGTAAATCGTGATGGGAATGTACTCATCACAGAAAAAAAGGAAAAAAATACATGTTCAGCGATTTGATATTATTGATATTGGATATCGAGTGGAGTGAAATTAAATAAATCACATGTAAATTATACAATCAGTTGGAAATGATCAGTGGAAGTGCACTTCAAACTACAATAGTCAGCTAATCGATATTCGTAAGCGTGATTCGTCCCAATAGTACAGCCAATGAATGAATCATTTTCCAATCAGACAGGAACAATTATCGGGATGAGCCCAAGGCTCTGGATACTCAAATTGGAAAATAACGGAAATTCGGTGCACTGGTAATCATACAGTGACCGGCTTAGCTCCGCCAACGTCCAAAACGTTCAACAGAGCGACAGAATAAAAAAAGTCGAACTTGAACTCTAAACAAGAGAGTGAATTGCAGAAGCAGATAACGTGGCACGTTCCACAGAATAAACAAACAGTGAGCCTCTGCACTCTTTCGACCGAATTAATCGGATAGCTTTCATTCTCCATGCAGACAGCGCATTGTCTCAGAACTGGCGCAAACTTCAACGAAGCGAATAGACAAGGCACATGAACTAATGAACAAAAATTCAAAACGGAAGAAAAAAAAACAAACGGTCAAACGGGGGACATCCATTTTCAACTTTATTTTATTCAGTAACTTTGTCATCAGAGCATACTGGACATGGAAACATTTTAATATGTGAAACACAAAACTCGTAGAAGAGGAGACACAACTGAGAACTCACTTATTTATTTATAGACCTACTCTTTGAAGAAATGTGACTATAAATACCAATCACATATTTGTTGTGTAGTAAATTTATATAGACAATGTGTAAATGATAATAATTATTGATTATCTTCAGTGAATACAAGTTCATCCTTAGTGAATCATGTCCCTCCTCAAACTTCTCTAGATGTTCCGACAAACTGTCGTATTCAAACTACAGGCTGTCAGGTTGGATCACGATGACTCGATCAGAGATCGTGTGACAGGTGATTAACAGCGGATCAACGGAATTGACAGGTAATTTCGTTGGGTCGAACTCCTGCAATGAGGCATGGCCGACTAATGATTGGCTCCTGAAGCATGAAGGTTTGAAGAGCACACACCTGTATAATATAGTGCTAAACTGAACTGTGCTGAATTGTATGGTTGATTCCTGTCAGCCAATCGTTATGACATGATTGAAGCACAATGAGTTCGGTAATTTATTGAACATTACTGCAATTTACACATATTCATAAAAAATGAGGATTATTGATTATAGTATACCTAAGTTCCAACTTGTCATTAAGCAAAACTCAACCAATCTGGGGACTTGTTGGTAATGCCATGGATTAAGATTTTTATATGTATTATCATAGACGAAAACAGAGAGGGAGAGAGAGAGTAGAGTTTTACATCCCAACCAGTTGCATCCGATTCAGAGACTTACCTCTACATCTTTTCTCAATTACATTATTTACAGATGCGTCAGACGAACTCTAGTTCAGGAATGGAACACAGACTGACAGAACAAGAAGTAAAAGAGATGTTCGAGGAAAGATTCTCGAGTGAGTGAGTGAGTAAGCAAAGTTTAAAACTCTCTCGAAAGCTGAAATGAAGGTAGGGTTTTAGAGCTTTGCCATAAAAATGTGTAGCCGACGAAAAAAGATAAATTTTCATAATCTCACTTTGCCTCGCCACAAGAGAAGAAAAGCTTTTGCAAAAGTTCTCAACTTTCTACAACTTGGTAAATGGCTTATTGTTTTCTCCAAGATTGAATGCCGGTGATGTTGCATGCCCAGCCTGAAACCACACCTCACCCTGCACCCCGCACCACCGTCATACCCACCAACATCAACCTGCTAAATTCTCTCTCAAGCCCCAGTCGCAGCTCATTATTATTAAGAAGCTCCAGATATCATTCGGACTTTTATTATTAGTCAGCCGAGAAGAAAGTAATTGGCCATCTCTCGTAATAAATTCAAGCTGGAGACTCCACTTCACGATGTGGAATACTTCCCATTTCCATAGAATTTACGTCCCAAATGATTTAGGATTCTCAAATTGTCTTGGAAGTTCTTTCTTGGTGAACACTTATTGAAATTGACTCTATAACTTTCACGTGAATTCATCTTGCAACCAGGTCTCAACAGAGAGCATTCTTGATCCCAGACCGATATTATTGAAGTATTTACTTCAAAATGACAATGAATTTGGAGTTGAATAATATGTTAATTTTCAATTTCACTCACTTGAAGGCAATAAAATGAAGATTGTAAAGTAGTCACAAAAGTTTTCAAAGTAGATGTGTGATCGAAAAGTAGAGAGGATATTTCATATGCAGCCAATAATATACAAGTACTGTACTCCGAAATAAGTTGCTTAGTAGAATCTACACACCATCATTTCCAATTACAATTTCTTGTTGGGTTTCAAAGACTCGAATTTGAAAAAATCAAAATCATGTATATATTTTCTGTAGATGATGGGAGCTCCAAAAATCACAGACTTTCGAGTCTATCAGTTATTGAATGTGTCCTTCATTTTCCACCCATTTCAAGGCAATATGGGGTAGAGAAGTCACCGAAACTTTCACACACTCAATTAAAAAGATTTACATAGACAGACGAAATCTCCATCTCATTGCATTTAACATTTGAAAACTAGAACAATTCAAGATCATGTTGAATGGGATGGATTTTCTGGATGTTCAGTCTGATGACAAGCATGGAATAACAATATGGGAGTTATAGGAGATATTATAGAGTGGGTGGTGCAAAAATGAGATCAGGAATCTGAGATTCAGAAAGAAGGTCAAAAGAAGAATAAAGGACTTTTGTCACTCATGAGAAATCCATATAAAAATTGAGAATTCCGAATATTAAGAAGGAGGAAGTATTCTTATCAATTTGATGTTGTACAATACATTTCTGATTCAAACTTTAAATGAAGAAAACTGTTACAATACAATGACTTGAGGAGGTCTAGCTCATATCAAACTATATTTTTTTCAATATAGAACTAGTTACGAAATTACTGGAAAGTGGAAGTCATCATCAGAAAACTACTCCGGAAGATAATATTAGTACGATTGGGAACTTCTTGATTTATTCAATATTGGACTACAGTGGATCCTGTTAGCAGTCAAATAAATTCAAACTTATGAAGTACGTCAAACTCAAAAGTATTGAGTTCACTAAATTCCATAATCTCGTTTGTTAAGCTGCGAATGCAGTATGGTACGGTTTACGAGGAACAGTCGATTTTTAAAAGTGAAACGAATCGCTGGTTTGGCGCAGCTCCAAGAACGAGATGAAATCTGGAGCGAAGGAGGCCGACTCCATAAATCAGACTTCGCCGAAGGAGTCGAGGAAAAATGCGCACCCAACGAATATTCCAGAATAATTAAATACCAGCACCCGGGTGTGATTTACCGAATCTATTTATAACGTTTACCCACCAAGCAGAAACTCATTTAATACTCTTGAATTGTCACAATGTATATTATTGGAAACGGAAAAATCAACGTTCTCTAGGATTTCCGAGCAGTCACCGAACAATTAGATTGGTTTAGTAATCATATGCTTAATAGGTTAGAAGATAAAATATCATATAAAATACTCTCTAATTGATTTAACATGAATAGATTTGCATTTACTTACTCATTCCGGTTGTTATAATGAGATGACATTTAATACTCTTGAATTGCCACAATGTATATTATTGGAGACGGAAAAATCAACGTTCTCTAGGATTTCAGAGCAATCACCGAACAATTAGATTGGTTTAGTAATCATATGCTAAATAGGTTAGAAGATAAAATATCATATAAAATACTCTCTAATTGATTTAACATGAATAGATTTGCATTTACATACTCATTCCGGTTGTTATAATGAGATTCATTGATTGTCGAATCAGTTGATGAAGAATATGCACAATCTATGCTAGAATATACATCACAGTATAGAAAACATAAGTATACTCACAATAATACAATGCTGGATTGCAATTAGATAACTTTCATATCTATTCACATATTATCCATAAATTAATTTACAGCAACTACGCTACAAAACCACTATTGAAACAATGAACAGGGTAGATAGTAGGAAACATTCCAACAACACAACAACATTTAGAAATCCTAATTACGAACAAAACTTTCAAAAACAATGGTCACACGACAATTCTTTCGAACAAACACACAGACCCTTCCAAAATAGACAACAATTTTCACCACACAATGTTCAACAAACTAACTTCCCCCAAAACTTTCAACAAAATTTTTCAAATCAAAGCTTCCAAAAACAAAACTATCGTCCAAACTTTCAACAACAACGTTTTCCACAACAAAGCTTTCAGCAGCAAAACAGTAATTTCAAACCTAACACTCAAGTAAGTTCGTCAAACACAGTGTCTATGCGCACTCAAAGAACAGACCCTGTACAAAAATTGAAAACTTACAGATCACCATATGAAGTAAACTACTTAGAGGAAGAACCAGAAGATAACTACAATCAGAACCCGATTGAGGCTATGCAATGTCAAATAAACACTTTGACTGAATCACTCAACAAACTCACGAACTATTTTTTAGAGTCAGGCCCCCAGTTTTCGGAGGACCCCCCAAGCGACTCGACTTGAACATCTTAAACAAATCTCTTCCTTACTTTCTCGATCAAAAGAAAAGAAAATGGCTAGTAGACACAGGATCTGCTAAAAACTATATGCATCCATCATTGGTCTCTCCTGAGATCACTCGATACAAGGAAGACTTTATTGTAAAAACTCCTAATGGAGAAAGTAAAGGAAACGAATATATTTTTTTCAACACTGAAAATGTATTTTCCAAACCCCATAGAATAAAGATGTATATATTTGATTTCTCCACTAAGTATGACATACTTCTTGGAAATGAAACTTTACGTGCGTTTAAGATGAATGTAAACTTTGCTAATGATAAACTTGAATATAAGGATGGAATGAAAGAATTGTTATTTTTGCTAGATAATAAGAGTGTTACATTACAACCAGGCTACAACGTGATCTCAATCCCGGTTAAGTCAGCCCCAAATGTAACAACAGGATTAATTAAAGAAGTGAATACAGATGTATATACTGTTGAAGAAGGTATTGTAGAAATCACTGATAATAAATGTATATGTGTTGTTTTTTCAAATGAGCTTCTGACTATCTATCCGGAGCCCATGGATGTAGAAGATGTAGAAGAATTATAGAGCCAAAACAATTCACGACCAATTGTCCTGAAAACTAGGCAGATATAATTCAAGATATACCATCTCTATTACGAACAAGTCACATGAACGAGGAAGAAAAACTTAAAATAATTAGCCTAGTTCAGCAGTTCCCTGAAATAATAAAACGAGAAAATGATCCCTTGAGTAGTACAAATTTGCTAAAACATACAATCAATACGAAAGACGATCTTCCCGTCTACACAAAAAACTACAGATACCCACAGATTTATAGGGAAGATATTGAACTTGAAATCGACAAACTACTAAAAAACAAAATTATCCAACACTCCAATTCGCCATACAACAGCCCTATTTGGGTGGTTCCCAAAAACCTGATGCATCAGGCAAGCGGAAAATCCGTATGGTTCTAGATTACCGTAAATTGAATGATAAAACTATTGATGATAAATTCCCCCTACCCAACATTGAAGATCTGTTTGGCAAAATAGGCAGGGCTATATACTTTTCAGCCATTGATCTGGCCTCCGGTTTTCATCAAATCCAAATGGACCCGCAATCCGTACCTAAGACAGCTTTCTCAACAGAGCACGGACATTACGAGTTTTTACGTATGCCGTTTGGGTTAAAGAATGCACCCCCTACGTTTCAGAGGGCCATGAACATAATTTTTTCAAGAATGACCAATGTACTAGTCTACATGGATGATATAATAATTTTCTCTGATAGCCTTGAGGAACATTTAAAGCATTTGAAATCGGCATTTACGAAACTAAAGAACACAATTTGAAAATTGAACTTGATAAAACTGAGTTTTTCAAGCGTGAGTTGTTGTATTTAGGGCACATCATTTCGGAAAAAGGTGTGATGCCTAACCCCTCTAAAGTTGAAGCCATAAAAAACTTTCCAATCCCTAAGACCGCCAAAGAAATCAAACAATTTCTTGGACTGACGGTTACTATCGCAAAATGATTAGAAACTATGCTAAAATAGCTAAACCACTCACTGCTGCTTTGAGAAAAGATGTAAAGATCAATCCCAATAGCAAGGACTACAGGGAGGCTTTTGAAAATTTGAAACTAATGTTACAAAACAGCCCAATCCTACAATTACCTGACTTCTCGAAACAGTTTCTTGTCACCACAGACGCGAGCAACTTTGCCATCGGAGGTGTATTGTCCCAAAAGTTTGATGGTAATGACCTCCCAATAGCCTATGCATCACGAACACTTAATAAGAGTGAGGTTAACTTATCGACTATAGAAAAAGAGCTACTTGCTATTGTATGGGTATGCAAACATTTCAGACCATATCTATACGGACGAAAATTTTTGATTCAAACAGACCACAAACCTTTACAATGGCTTAGAAACATAAAAGAACCTAATTCAAAACTACTCAGATGGAAGTTACTTTTAGATGAATTGACTTTGAGATTAATTACGTGCAGGGAAAAACCAATCACGTGGCAGATGCACTGTCCCGCATACCCTCGCAGCCCATCAATTTAATGGACAACGATGATAATGACTTTTTAGGCTTCGGCAACGAAGACCTACCCTTTCATGGCTTTGACGACATAAACGTAGACGATTTGATTCAGTTGAATAGTAACGATGACCCACCACCGATAGATGATCCTAATGGTTATCTTGATGACATCGCGAATGCTTTAACTCGATTCAATAACCAAGATGACGCTAATGCTAATACTTCTGAGCCCCATGATATGGAAAATAATGATTGTGGTACTGGTAGCTCTGTTTTCGATATGAATGACTATATTCTTCTTCGTGAAGACAATGCCGATCATACCGATACTCATCAACCAACTAAAGAAATTGACGACAATGCTTTACCAATTCATAATGACACTGACAGCCTTGTGACAATTCATTCAGCAGACAGTTCAAATTCAGATTCAGATAGTAGACGACGATAAAATATTGAACGTTGAACATAATCAGATACTTATTGAACGCGGAAACAAAACACCTACCCTTCAGACATTTTTTGATAAGAACAGACTCCTTCTCTGTTTTCAAGACCCCTTAGATTTCGAACACATAAACAAATTTTGTTTAGAATACCTGAAACCGAATACCACGTATGGTGTATATTGTTCAAAAGATGGTTTATTGAGTAATCAGTACGAATCAATGTTTAACAACTTTGCTAAAGTCATTAAGGAAAGTTTCAACTCAGTTAAGATTAAGCGGTATAAAAAGTTAATCTTGACATTACTGATCCCAACAAACAAAAAGAAGTAGTTTCTAATTATCATACTGGAAAAACCTATCATAGAGGAATTTCAGAGAGTTACTCACACATTCGACGACGGTACTATTGGCCTTCAATGATGCGTGATATTACTAACTTCATAAACAAATGCCCAATATGTTTAAAGACTAAATACGAACGTCGTCCCATTCGTGCAGAATACAAAGTATCCCCTACCCCTACAAAGCCCTTTGAAAAACTGCAACTTGATGCCTTTCAGTATGACAAACGTAAATTTTTATCAATCATCGACTGTTTCTCCAAACGACTCGTAGTCTACCCCCTCACGAGTCTTAATCAAATCGAGGTAAAAGACCATCTCTTCGACTATTTTTCTTTCTATCCAACCCCCAAGATCGTACAGATGGACAACGGTAGAGAATTTGACAACGCTGGTTTACGTGATTTTCTAAAACTTTATGAAGTCGAACCTTATTATGTTACCCCTGGTCATCCAGACTCGCAAGGGTTAATTGAAAGAACTCACTCCACTCTAATTGAACTTTTAAATTCTATCCAACTTCAAAATAGAAATAATACCACTGAAGCCAACATGAAAACGGCCGTGATTGCGTTCAATAACACACTCAATTCCACCTTAAAAATGACACCAATGGAAATAACATTCGGCATCTCTGAGAACTCTTTTCTGAATGACACTACAGAACAACTTATCACTGAAGAGCGTACAAAAGAGTATCATGATAGGTTACAGCTTATACATAGATTGGTAAAAGATAAGGTAGAGATGGAAAAACAAACTAGGACAGAATTATTGAATAAGAATAGGGAAACAGACGTCGAAATCCCCGAAGCCCCGTTTATTAAAACAACCTTCAATAAAAAGAACAAGCCAAAATTCTTCCAAGTACAATATGATAAACAACAAAATGTTGCTACAAATTCCAGAGCAATTCAAAAACGACCATTCAAAATCCATCCTAATAGGATGAAACGACCACGGAAAATAGTTAAAAAGAAAAATAATAAATTTGTTTCAGAACAAGATGATCCTCATTCTCCTGCTGCTGGTCCCAGCAATGTCGTATAAAGTAACAGACTTGACCAAATCATCTGGCATTACACCAGTTCGAGTACAGAACTCCTTCATTATAAATGGCACATACACATACATGCACAACATAAACATTACACGACTACATGTTGAACTAACACATATTGAAGACCTTTTAAGAGCTAAGGATAGTGATAAGAATCGTTGTAATATTTTACGTTTGTATTTAGATGATATTAAGTTAAAATTTGATCATATTCATATAAATAATCTTAGAATTAAGAGAGGTCTCATAAACGGACTTGGTTCCGCAATAAGCTGGATTACAGGAAATATGGACTCTGACGACAAAGCGAAATATGACAAAATTTTAGAGAAAGTGCAAGCAAATGAATATCATTTAGAGCATAATGTCGAAAATCAATTGTCAATCAATAGAAACTTGATACACAATTTAACAATGGGATTGATGTCATTCATGCCAACAATGTCAAGCTAAAAATTATTTTAATTCAATCACCACTCAATTCACTTCAATAGAGCTAACTCAACAACATTCTTTCTTATTCAACACATTGGCTCTCATAAAAAATAAAATAGACGATATTATGGTGAGCTTAGAATTTTGTCGACTAAACATAATCCATTCAAGTATTCTGTCTAGAAACGAATTGTCTTTATTAATTCATTCGGCTAAATTGTCTCTCATTTCTGATGAACCCGAAATTTTGTGGCAGCTAGGGTCTGCACATTGTCATGTGAAAGATGATTTCATTACTTATTTTATACAATTGCCTTTGTATTCTCATGCCTATGAGACATTTTTTCTCCTATCTTACCCAGTCGTAAAAGGAAATGAGTTGCGAACAATTGTTGAACATCCTCCTTCATAATTCGAAAAGATAACTCATTGTTTACAGGAGATTGTTTACTAATAAGAAATAATTATTATTGTAAGAATATGTCTAGAATAGTTAATAAGTGTATAAGTCAACTTTTAGACGATAAGGACCTTCATGATTGTAAATCTTTGGTTATAAGTGAGGCTCAACCTTTTATAAGATACATTCAAGTCATAAATAAATATTTAATGTTCAATATTACTACTTGCACTATAAGTAAACAAAATCAAAACATTACAATTTATCCAAGGAAGACTCAATTACTGAACCTTGAAGAATCAGAAAAGCTGTTTAATTTTTTAGAACCATACGTTTATTGGGAAAGCATTGTATCCTTACCCTCAGAACAACCTGCGAGAACACTATATACAAATCTATCTTTCGACTTGATCCATAAAGCTAATCTAAATATAGAACCACTAGAAATTATAGAGGATTTTACAGCTGAAAGCAATTACCTACTTCATTATATTCTTATCCCAATTGGAATTTTTGTGCTGTTGATAATAATTGCAGTTATTTATTACAAATGTAAAATCTCATTGAAATTTTGTAATCGAAATATTCCTGATAAGAAACAAATAGCTTGTAACTTAGGCGGACCGTACCTCCCAACCGAAACTCCTACTTGAAAAATTGTTCTCACACTTTTGTATTAGTATGTATTGATAACTTAGTTGAGTATTATTTTATATTGTTTTTAACCAGTTTTTGTATTTTGGGTCTTATCAGTTTTTGGTCGCTGAGGACAGCTCCAAACTTGGGGAGGGAGAAGTTATACCCATTGTTATTGTATAGTAGCTGATACAGCACTTAGAATAGTATATAAGCTCTAGTAATTAAGATTCTTTGTCTCATTTCTGTATTTTGGGCAGTCACTATGCCGGTTTGTTTCTTGAATAAATCTTTTTAAAAAGGATGTCACGTTTTCCGTTTACTTAACTATTGATCTCTGGATCTACCAGTAGGTCTGGAACGAGATGTTAGAATTCATCCTATTGTTTCATTTTTTGTTACCTTCATTCTAAATGTAATCATGCGATATCATTTGTAAGTTCACCAGACAGCATTGTGTAATTTTACTTTTTGTGTAGTTGAGAAGTTGATATTGTGGTAGTTATTCATATCGAATAAAATAATTTCTGACAATTTCTTAGTCTTTTTCATTCAATTGTGTAATTTTGTTGATTTGCACTAATATAATTATGAACGTATGTAACTAATCTATAAAATTGATCATCAGCAAGAAGATTCAATCTAATGTGAGTTTAAGAAAAACAATCGAAGTATGTAACGAACTTTTTAGAAGATTCAATCTAATGTGAGTTTAAGAAAAACAATCGAAGTATGTAACGAACTTTTTTCATATTGTAGATGTTTTTCATGTTTAATACCTCTGACATGGGTTACTTTACAAAGGAAAAATAATATAGAATAAATGTACCTTTCTTCCTTCTCCAGGCAATTTGCAGAGACCCATATACTTATGATGATTTCCATTAGATTCTAGTGGGGTGAGATCATCAGAAATAAATCCTGTAAAATAATAAATTGCATTAATAGATAATATAACTCAATACGATTAATAGACGTAAGAATTGAATAAAAGAATATCAAGTCAAACTAATTTAAATATATGATTATCACTCCACAGGACTGATACAGTCTTAATCAATCAAATATGTTTCAAAGATTGAATCATACACAAGTTTCCTCAAACAACTCTGTAACAAAAATATTAGTTTGGGCAAGTTTATACAAAGCCTCAGACAGCGCGAATAAAACGTTCGATGTCTGAAAGATTTCACACACTGCAATACAATACGAGTACA
Organism: Nilaparvata lugens; assembly: GCF_014356525.2. NCBI lineage: Eukaryota > Metazoa > Arthropoda > Insecta > Hemiptera > Delphacidae > Nilaparvata > Nilaparvata lugens. The sequence goes on from NC_052507.1 coordinate 19,160,171, forward strand.
CGCGTCGGTTAAAAATGCGTATAAAAGGGCCCTTAGAGAAAGGTTAAGTTCAAAAGACATCTTACCGTTTGTTCTTAATTTTACAAGGATGGAGGTCAGGAGTTCCTTCGAACACACTTCATCAGGTCGGATGAGAAGCAGGTCAACATCTCCGCAGGTCTGTTTACCTCTCCTGTATGAGCCGCAAATCATCAATTCAACATCTTTACAAATGGAAAGCGCTATTTCTTTAACCTAAAACAAAAAGTGAACCAAAGATTGTTGAAGAGATGAATTAAGGATTATTTCAAATCACGTAAAAACCTAATAGCTGAATCAAATTTTAGCATCAAGATTGAGTAGGGTGTTGACAAAATCGAAGTTAATCAATGCTGTAGATATTTTTTATAGCATAAGTCTGAAATAGAGTTTACTATTCGAACTATACCATAAATATAATAATTGTTCTAAACAGAAATTCTTATATAGACTGCGGCAGCAAAACTTCCTTATTTTAAAAGTAAATAAAACTCTTTTTATGGATCAGAATGTTGTATTTATTACTTATCTCTTGATAATCATTCATATGGATTATATCTTATCTCTGAGCCACACTTTTCATTGGGTTATATTACAGTATATTACATTTTGATGCTTTATGGATAGAAACGAATACAGTTCCTTTATTTTTGGAAAACTGTCTTGAGAAGCATAATAATAATAATATATTTAGGTACTTCTTTTATCAACTCAAAGAATTTTCATAAGTTGAAATAATAATCAAAATACCCCACCTTCACCCTGATAGGATGATTACATAAAAGAGCAGAAACTGAATAGAATAGATTAATTAATCTACTAAGTAGTTTTGTTCTTGTTAAGTTTTTGTTCTGATTAGTTATTGTTAAGTTTTGTTCTTTAACTCCATAAACAACACTTTAGAATCATTAATTATGAATTAAATCTGATCTCGGATTGTTTGATAGTTGATAATAGTCTTCACATGCAACCTTATTCTAGTGATTCACTAATTTCTGTCATATAAGAAAACTGTTTCAACCAATCAAAGAGAATACAACTGTTGTGTTAGTGGTTCTATTTTTCCATGAAACAACCATCCAAGCGTTTGCAAAATTCTGAAAAAAATCTGCTGAGTATGGTCAAGATAAAATACATAGTGAGCACACTCAACGTTTTTGTCAATCGATGAACAAGCTAGGATCATGTGGTTGTACTTTCGAATTCGAGTAAGAGGATTTCTCCTTCCATAACAGTGTACAGAACGACTACTCAGTTCAACAGGAAAAAATGGTCTCATAAATTCTCTTCAAATAATGTGGCTTCAACTCCCTTTTACCACTTATTTCTCAAGCTTTTCATACGGAGGCAAACGTTCATAGAGTGGGTCATTCACTGTCTCACTTTGACCACTCACCTGTTTGACAAAGTCGCAGTCAACAAACCACTCCACGTCACAAACAACAACAACATCTCTCTCTGTCTGTTCTATTGGCAGAATGGTCTCTCAAGAGCGGGGTGGCTCTTAATTCTGGACAAGATATTCTAGTCTTTTTTTCCAACCTCTCAAGGCGAGAGATCTACAGTGCATGTAATGCAATGAATCTACCATTCTCCAAGTAGAGGCTATTCTTAGTTCTATGGCTATTCTTAAGTTCTGTGGCAACCGTGGGACGTTTTACACGCTACATTCAGGGAGCATGATTTGGTGTTATGACATATGTTGGATTCGCGGAGATATAATTTTCGAAGTCGACTTTTTGAACCAAGCGAATAACTGTACGTTAATAGTTGATATTCAATAATCATTAGATCCTTGCATTTAACTGATTTCATGCGGTTGAGATATGAACTCAGATTATGTCATTAACATCATTTCACAACTGTAAATTCTCTTCTCTTCGAGATAGGATCTCTAGAAATGTAATGAGTGGATTTTGAAGAACATTGTATAATATTGCAAAATATGATAGACAAGGGAAAATCCACATTTTTCTCGAAATTAGCGAACAATGCATCTGTTAGTGAAACTTCTCGCTCACAGGACCTGAAACTCTGCAGCTTTTTCAATTGCAAATACGAGTTCTGGAAAAACGTTCCAACTCTCCCAACACCATTGGTCAGTATAGTCACGAACAGCTGCTGAAAATCGAGTGAATTGGAAACCATTGCTATGCATGAGTTTGCCGCTATACATGATTATCGCAAAACTTTTCTGTTGCAAATTTCAATTGTACTGCACAGATATTGTTGCTAACTCATTGTTTATTCTGTACGAAGAACATTGTAAAGTAATTCTCAGTTATGTGAGGTTTACAGCATACAGTTTATCCATTTCCATTGTGATCATTGATGGTTTATAAGCATTCTCTGCCTCTCTACTTTCCATTTCATTATCGAAAGAAGCAGGTGGTAACGAAACAATTTCGTTGTCTCTATTTTCTTTGGTAGAAGTAACAAACTGTTGCTTTGTAGTTGCAAACTTTTGTTCTGCTTTTTATCTGTTTTATCGATGATTACGCTGGAAATGTCATTAATAGAAAACAAGAAATCGATTGGAAGCAAACTGGAAGTTTGTCAACCACTGTTATACTCCACGAATCGTAACATAACAGAAATGGCATACCCTTCCATATCTCTTATTTCGCATATTTCTACTCATGAAAATAAAATAACAAGGAAATTGAGGATTATAATTTTTCCCCCACTTAGTAAAGCCGAAGAAGAGCCGTAGAAATTGACGCATGTTCATGTAAGGGCCGTTTGCACAGTGTAAGTTTAAGCTAAAGTTAAACCAAATCTGGATTTTTTTTTTTTTTTTTTGTTAAAACTGAAATTCCGTTTGCACAGTATCAGATTAAACTCTGTATTGAGTTTAAACTCTGGGAAATTTTAAACCTCAAAAACAGGAGGTTTAAACCAAATAATTTGGATTAACTAGACATCTGTAAGATTTGATGGGGAAACAGCTAATAGTAAATCATTTTTCGACGGTTGTTTTTAATGCTTCTGTAGACGATAATAATTATTTGGGTTATAGTGAATCATTATTTGAATGTAAAAATAATTATAATGGAGGAATTGATAGAAGTTTTTAATGCGATTAATAAAGATGACTGCGAAGAAATTTTGGAACTGAGAAAAATTTGGCAAACAACGAATCATTTAAATTTCTGGGATGATACAGAATTTTTTAACGGTTTTGCTTGAGTAAAGCAAGTGCCAATTCAGTATTTTATCAAATAAACCACTTTATAGAGAATAAGACAATTTTTATCAGTGGTCTTTGATTTGAAAACATGTTTTTAATAACACATAACTGAGATATTCTGCTTTTGAGAGATTTCTAAGTAGATTTTCATAACAAAATAGGGTTTTTATCTTACATTCTAGAATATATTTTCTTGTGCCAACTAAATATAAGTTTGTTTCTAATAGTAATATAGCATTTCATCATTTTTTGAAGAATTTTTTGATCGCTTTTCACTTTTATTACCGTACAGATTTCAGCTCTGTGGATTTTGAACGAGGAAATAGTAGCTACATAACCTCAATTTACTGATGGTTTGTGAACAAATAACAAATTTCCTGTAAAAATCAGCCTTCCTGATATTATAATCGATGACATTCTATTACCAACTTAACGCTAAACTGGTTTAACTTAAACTGGATTAGTAAATGCACTGAGAAAACCGATCCAAGTTTAAACTTTCAGATTAACTTAAACTGGATTAACTTAATCGAGTTTAGCAATCTATACTGTGCAAACGGCCCTTAATGTACAGTTGATGACAAGACTTTGATTGGGGAATGGAATAAATATGAGAATTTCTGGAATGAACATGCCATTGTTGACGTGCATCATGAATGGCATGAGGACCAGAGGATTCGATTTCAATAATAGTATTGACCTTCACAGTAGGATTTCATTTCAATGAAAGTGGAGTGAAATTGGATAAGCAGGAATAGATTTCAATTTTAAATACAGGTATATCATATATAATAGGAAATATTCCAATTTCAAATATTTATAATGCTTCCAATATTATAATGATTACGTATAATATGAGGTTCTTATACTTCAGAAGGTTTGGTGGGTCGTGTCCCCTGGGGTTCCCGACTCAGCAATTGAGGGATCTTTTCCTATTGGAGTCTCTACGTCAGCGTCGAGATAAAACATCTGTCTTGTTTGTTTGGGCATTGTTGGATGGTGCTGTAAATTCTCCTACCTTGCTTGCAATGCTGAATATCAGTGTTCCAGCATTCAATAGGCGGAATGCTAACTTGTTTGCGGCTCCAAGGTGCAGAACGGTGCACCATTTTTTCTCACCTTTCATAAGAGTGCAGAGATTGATGAACAAATTGAGTTTGAATGTTCAGCTTGCTGGGTCAGAGAGAGAGGTGAGGAGTGGGTTGCTGAGGTCAATCCCTCGTTGATGGTTGGAGTTTGATTGGAGAAAGTCTTCTGTGACAGTGATCTCTTTGCTTTTTACTACTCCTTAAGTTGTGTGTTTAATTATTTCCTCTTGTTACTATTTTTTTTCTCTCTCTTCCTAGAATGACTTCTGTTTAATCATAGAGACTTTTTTTTTTCATTTCATTTCATTTTCATATTTTCATTTTATTATTTGCTATGTTTATTTTTTCTGCTATCTAAAATTGTGTTTAAATTTTCTGTTATGTATATTTTTCAGAAAGACTTTTCGTAAAAATTTCATAAACTTTTCATTTCTTTCAATATTTGTATTAAATATTCATTTTTAAATTGTTTCACTTGTATTATGTGTTAAGAGAGCAATTATGGGATATTATCCTTGTGCTCTCATATGTATCTCAAATAAATAAATAAATATCAGAAATCGTTCCTTGCTCCTTCCAAACTACACTCAACTACTTATCCATTGTTTCTAAAGCTGCCTACAAACAGACTTTAGCACCTCGAACACGCGCATTTCACTTCTCATCGGCTGATTATATCTGTATTTTTTGTACAGGAACTGTAAGATACATCTATAATCAGCGTAGCATCAGCTGATAAAAAGTGAAATCCGCATGTTCGTGACGCTCAAGTCTGTACGCATCTTAACGGTTTTAGAAATTATATATTAGTGGTAAATTGTGAGTTTGTTTTCGTTCATACGATTTATTTTGTTGCGTGTATAAATGCAGTGGTGATATTTTTGAACTAGAGAAAAAATGTTTGATTTGACTCATGGTGGCGGCAGGGACTCTGAATATAGAGATTTTCAATAACAATGACAGAGAATGATGGCCATGTATCACAAGTGGAAAAACCTCGTGTCCAGCCAGCAGTGTTTGAAATCGACAGTGATAAATCATCGATCAATCGATCACTCCACTATCGACTATGCACTTTTCCAGTGGCATGCACGATTGTTTGTTGGGAGGATTCGATCGGACAGACTTCATCCGACATGGACATCAGGTCGACATGGCTTGATTGATGCGCTGTCCCGACAAAGGATTAATGTCATCGTGGCCACACTGCTCTTGCAACCATTATCATATGAATAGAATGGCTGCTGGTGCTCCTGGTTTGTCTCGTGTTCTTGTTAGTAGGCTACACTTGGCTATTGGCTTACACGCTCAACATTCATGCACTGTAATACACGGTACCCACTTCGCTAGTTGCGATACGTTGATCTCTGAACAGTTTATGTATCTCAGCTAAGTTGGATGATTGATTAAAGTCCTCTGGATGTATTAAAATTATTACTATGTAAATTATTATGAGGTAAAATTAACACACCTGAACTGACCAGCCAGAATTTCCTTCCCCTATACAATTTCCTGATTCTTCAGTCTTCGACGATGCCAAGTGCATCAAAACTAGTTTGGACTCAAATAAATTTTGTGGAATTGACAACATCTTTTTATATTTTTTTATTTTACCTTATTATAAGGTAAGTTATATGTAGACGTTGATGTATGTAGGAATAGTGATTAAAGTTTACAGGATGCTACAGACGTCGTACGCTAAAATGTCTGTAAAGTGATAAACTGAACTCCAAAAAAATTAATCTATACGTCTTAACAATTATTCAGTAATCACAATTAAATGCATTACTGACAATGACCACACAACTTGGCAAAGTGGACATATAATTTCATTCATTACATTTTTGTAACATTTCAATTCATTACATTTTTTTTTTTGTATTGGTTGGATAGTGTGATTGAGTAAGTGGATATACCATCGAAGATAGAATAATCTTTCATTATTAAATGGAATATATTCCGTAGTAGAATTTAAATTATCGGTTATCATGGTCGGAGAAATCTCAAACTAGGAAAGATCGTCCTAGGACTATTATCGAGTCATGTGGAAAGTCTTGCCTATTCAGTCTGATGGGTTCCAGCCCATTTCATCATAGGAGATTCTTATAATATTGCTATAAATAACGTACATTGTCAATTTTAGTTAAAGAGGATGTCCATTGAAATTCATCAGTTTGAAGCCTCTTTCCTCGGTAAACAATAGATTTTCCGATAGGCTTATCAGCTATAGTCTGCATGCCTATTCAGTCCAATTCCAGCCCATTCCATCGTAGGAGATTCTTAAAATATTGCTGTAAATAACGTACATTGTCAATTTTAGTTGAAGAGAATGTTCATTGGAATTTATCAGTTTGAAGCCTCTTCCCCCTGTGAACAATAGATTTTCCGATATATCAGGTATTGTCTGATTTCAATAATTGAGAATTCAATTGAGTTCGAGCACATAGACAACTGCAGCATACTACACTCATATCAGAGTATCAAAGGATTATATTAGGTGGAGCACACTCGAAATGTCAATCTTCCTCACAACTATATAGGCCTAACTGAGAACATTATTTTTATTGACTGCTATTAGAATATTCATCTACGTTCACTTCTACTTTGAGTGAAAAAAATTCAGGAACCTGTGCAAAACATGGATTTGCCTGGAATTTGCAGCTGCAAAGTAAAGAGTAAACAGTGAGGTAGCCTTGCAGCTTTGCCACATTTGAAATAATGGAGCAGCTCCCTTTGTCGGCGTGCACCGGTGTCTGCGACAAGCACCCTGGCATTGAGGTTTCAAGCGAAAAGGGATCGGAAAAGGAAAGCAATTGAATCTCATTCAAGGGGAACTGACCCATTTGTTGCTTGGGTCTGCTACGTCTTTCTTTGCAGGCGACGCTCAGTACGACATTCTCATGCAGATTCGATGGTTGCACCACTCTTTTCTCCCCTCTATCTACTCCTCACACTCCTCTGCCCCACCCCATCCTCTACCCCTTTCCCTCACCAAATCGCATCTCGTCAGCAAGTCGTCGTCGATTCCATGGCACTGTTTCACTTTCCTATTCACCGAGAAGGTCTCGAAAGGTGTGAGACGTTGAACGAATCAATTGAGTCCGAGGGTTGGCAACTTTGCTGATTGAGCGGGCTCCAATAGAAAAGAAAAGAGACGGAAATCGTTTATATTCCGATCTTATTCGAGACGTTTTTGTTGATTCTAGATATTTCATCTATTTGCATAACAATATGAAGATTTTTATGACAAAAAAATATTAATGCAATACAATTAAATTGACTACAGATGAAAATTATTGAGATATTGCATTTTCCCGGGCTGACAAATAGTTTTTGAGTAGTAGTACTCATAAAATTTCCATCTAGCTGTTAACCCTGTTGCTAATATTTGCAATAGCAGAAGTCTTCAGGGAGATTTAGAGTATTCAATATGAATTTCCGTTAAATATTAATTTATCAATTAAATTCAAATACGAAGAACATTTCAAGCTTTGAATATTCGTATCAATCATTATATAGAAATTCAAAGATTGAATCCCGCGTTTATAAATATAAAATATCGAATGTTAATATTGTTGATCTTCTTGAGTGATGTGGTATCATTGATGAAAAATTCAATTTAGTTATCAAGTCTAGTTATTGATACTTATGATCTTGAAATAGCCTCTCTGTTTCCTAAGCTCCTTAATCACAAGCATCTTCACGAAATTTCATGCTTCAAAATAAGAGTATCAAGTTAAGCAACTCTGTAAGTCCTAGTGTATTCTGTCAATCTTGATTATCTTTCTAAAGTGTGTCAGTACATTTCTCGGTTTCTTGCACACAAGAATTATGAAAGTTGATCGATATACTGTGAAGAATAGTTGGACTCCACTTCAAATGTGAATTCAGATTCCCAAAAATTGGTTGGAAGTGATCAATCAATATTGGTTCAATTCTATTACATAGCTGACTTCTGAAAATCAATTTTATTAAAGAACAAACATTTCAAGCATTACATTTCTATCTATCATAATATTGAAATTCAAATAGAGAGTCAATCATTGATAAAACCAATCTAAATAGATCAACCATCAAAACCAAACTCCAAATTGAATCATAGAGAAAAGTATCTGATTTCCCAGCAATTCTCCGTCAAATGATGAGGTCAAACTGTCAATTATCGAATGAGCTTGTGTAAGTGCACTATGGAGAAGCACTTTGAAAAGTCAGTAAGGGTGAAGGGACCTGCATCCTCATTTCAATGCAAGACGGAAGCTCTGAAGTTTGTTCGTGTCTCTGGCCCTGACCAAGATGGAATCCTCCTGACTTCTGATTCCACACGAGGAGTCCGTGACCTCTGTCACTTACTTCTTTTAAAATCCCTGTCTCTTTTCTTCCCATCACCCCCTGCCCCCTCCTACTGTCGTCGATCAGTAAGCGAGAGCCCTGTTATTTCTTCAGCAAGCTCATTTCTCTACCTGCGAAATTAGAACCCAGACAACTCACCACCTGCGACTCTGTCTTGAGCGTTTTCCTCTGCTTTCAATTTGTCTTCACTCTATCAACATTCACAATAGAGAATTCGACCCGGGAGAATCGAATTGTGATAAGTCCTACATGGAGTTTTCAATCATAGTCTATAGTTCAATAGTTCTCCTATTGCTATTTAAAATCAAGCATTCTATTGAATCACGCGTCTTGAATATTTGGCTGTTATTATTTTAAAATGATTTATTTCCCACTGAACACAACCAAACTCATCCCAATTCGATATCAGATTGCGTGATCATGGATTGCTATGCTATTCAATCATTGGAAGAATAAAATCTTAAAAACAAGCCAAGCAATTTTTCTGTAAATAAGCGGTTTAGCACTGATCAAATGATGATTATTATTTTCCTGGAACATCCACAGAATATGAAAGCCAATAAGCTTTCATATTATATCGGGTCTACCTGATTTAATATTGAGTCTATCTCACCTGGAATTAAATCACATAGCTTTAACCAGTATATGCAGTGCCATGAAGTGGAACTTCAGTATGAAGTCTATCTCATCTGGAATCGAATTAATCACATAACTCCAACCAATATTCAAGCTATGAAGTGGAACTCCTGGGAAATCAAAATTCATGATAGAGCATTAAGCAGCACAAAACTTCGAAAACCACACTATAGATTCTGCGATATGATTCTAACTCATAAGTGTCTCAAACTAGACTATACCATAGATTACTACTTATACCACTTTCGTGGTCTATACCACTATACCGCTTTTGTTTACTAACAGTTACTTGTTAGTCTATGACTATACTATCAAGATGGAAAACTACATATAATTATGCCCTATGATTCTATCTCACATTATGGTCGTCCCACCTCAAAGCGACCATATCTTCTTTGCAGGTCTTTTTTCTATAAATTCAATTCCACTCATTACTTTTTCCATCTCCTTATATTTTCTAGGATGCTTTTGTTGTAACGGAGAGAAACGGTTCGAGAAAATTGGATTTTAATTCAATTTGCCGGCGTCCTTTTGTAGTTGAGTTTTGCAGTCAGTGGAAAAGTCCATGACCGGCATTCTTCTCCGGTCGGCTGCTACTTCGCAGCCTGCTTAATTAGTATTATGGACGGAAAACTCCTCACAATACGCGAGCACACACGCACCGGCTCGCGCATGCACGCAGACAATGAGCGTGCGTGCAGCGAGCAAGTTCTTCACGTCTATTACAATACGGCCCGTGGCGATGACTTTTTACGTTATTTATTTTCATTTTTGAAACGAAAACGCTGCGAAGCGCTACGTGTTACTTGGTATGAAATGTTACTTGAGCGAAAAGTTGAAGTTAATTGAAATTTCTCTCACCTTGATCTCAATGGTATAAATTCCACCTGACAGCAACAGAGATGTTCCATGTAACCATGAGAAGAAATCTGAGATAACTGTTGTTCTGAGCAGCCATTTAAATGTATTTTTGAGTATGTTTCAACTTTGGTACAATTAAACTCCCATAAATGAGAAATATTGAATAGCGGTCGCAGTGGCTGAGTAACTAAAGTTCCATTTGGTCTTGAATGTCACATACATTTTTCGTGTAAGACAAGAACAATATTATGTTGACTCCATATAATTAGAATTATAACTACGAGAAAATTCATCCGTGACTCATAGAAATTCCATTCTGTTCACATCAAAGCAATGGATTATTCAGTAATTTATAAATGAATCACAAAAATACAAAATTTGATGTCTGTAGAAAGAAACTACAATAAAAAAGCACATATAATTAATGTTGTAAAATGGTGTGGACAGTTTTGCAGTCAGTGGAAAAGTCCATGACCGGCATTCTTCTCCGGTCGGCTGCTACTTCACAGCCTGCTTAATTAGTATTATGGACGGAAAACTCCTCACAATACGCGAGCACACACGCACCGGCTCGCGCATGCACGCAGACAATGAGCGTGCGTGCAGCGAGCAAGTTGTTCACGTCTATTACAATACGGCCCGTGGCGATGACTTTTTACGTTATTTATTTTCATTTTTGAAACGAAAACGCTGCGAAGCGCTACGTGTTACTTGGTATGAAATGTTACTTGAGCGAAAAGTTGAAGTTAATTGAAATTTCTCCCACCTTGATCTCAATGGTATAAATTCCACCTGACAGCAACAGAGATGTTCCATGTAACCATGAGAAGAAATCTGAGATAACTGTTGTTCTGAGCAGCCATTTAAATGTATTTTTGAGTATGTTTCAACTTTGGTACAATTAAACTCCCATAAATGAGAAATATTGAATAGCGGTCGCAGTGGCTGAGTAACTAAAGTTCCATTTGGTCTTGAATGTCACATACATTTTTCGTGTAAGACAAGAACAATATTATGTTGACTCCATATAATTAGAATTATAACTACGAGAAAATTCATCCGTGACTCATAGAAATTCCATTCTGTTCACATCAAAGCAATGGATTATTCAGTGATTTATTAATGAACCACAAAAATACAAAATTTGATGTCTGTAGAAAGAAACTACAATAAAAAAGCACATATAATTAATGTTGTAAAATGGTGTGGACAGGTTGGGAGCAGTGGTCAGAGTGGGCTGCATGCAGCGCTTCCTGTGGAGACGGATCACAGATTCGCAGCCGATATTGCCTGCTGCAGGACGGGTGTCGAGGATTCAACCGCGAGAAGAGACGTTGCAACACCTTTCCATGTGAAGGTAAGCTACTGTCGTATCATTGAAGAATATCTGGATTTCAAAGTCAGATATCAGATATTATCACACTACACTATGATTTATTGTGATGTTTCCAATTTGTAATTGATAGTTATAGAGGCCTGATCATTTTGACTGTCAATTTTCGTTGCAAGAAAATAAACATCAATGGATTATCAAAAAATCATGACAGTGCTGGAAAAATTGAAGGGATGTGGTCTAATATACAGGGTGTTCTGAAAAAGGTGCCCATAAGTCAGGGCTTGATTCATCACATCAAAAGAAGAAAACGATATTCTAATTAACATAGGTCCGAAAATGCTTCGTTACCAAGTTATACAGAGTGAAAGATTTCGTCTGAATTCCAGTTCCCCTGCTGAAACGAAGCCCTACGGGTATTTGTTGACTGTTAATTAAGATGTACAATTTAGCGTACTTTCTGTAAAATGAACTGGAAAATTGAATGAAACCGTTTCCAGACCTGTAGCTACACTATCTTTTAAGATATGTGACGAAATACACAAAACTTTGTCCCGAAAAACAAGTTCCTTAAAGGTTTGAAGCAGATTTACTACCGTATGTTATGTAAAATAAAAACGAAATATTTTTTCACAGAGCTTGTATAAAATTCAATTTTGAAGAGAAAGATGTAAAATAAGTCCATAATAGACAAACGAACCTTAGAAAAATAATCCCTAATCACATACAAAACGCATGAAAATATATACAAAATCTGTTAATTGAAAGGTCTCTACAAATGTATTATATCTATTTGAGGATTCTTTTTTTAAAGGTTGCGTTTGTCTATTACAGACACATTTTATATCTTTATCTTCAAAATTGAATTTTCTACGAGTTCTGTGAAAATATATTTTGTGTTTATTGTACATTTAACATAGTAAATCGTCTTCAAACCTTAAAGGAACTTATTTTTTCGGGACATATCTTAAAAATTACTGTAGCTACAGGTCTGGAAACGGTTTTATTCAATTTTTCAGTTCATTTTTACATGAAGTACGCAAAATTATAAACTATATCGCCTTATTTTGAAGGACAAAATTCTTTGAAGTGATATTAGAAAAAAGCTTATGTTACCAAAAACGTTTGTTGATGTTCTAACCAATTGAAGATTGATTTTTTCAGTTTGTGAAAAAACTCACCCATGATAGTCTTTCCAATGTTATTAATATTCATGATAGTATTTATTTATTCAATTTTATTCATTCACGATAATAGACTTAGCAACACCTTTCGAGGTGGATGTAGGATAGAATATATTGGAAAGAGAGGAGTGATTGTTCCACACAGAAGATCAATGAGCAATGCGTTGAAATCGATATCATTATCATGGAAAAATATATGTGAATATGATTATAAGGATTTTTCCATCTCGTTATGCATTCAATCAAGCTCTTTTATCATGTAGATTGAGCTATTAAGTAGATTAAGTTTCTTTTTTGAAACTCTCAATGGTATAAATTCCACCTGACAGCAACAGAGATGTTCCATGTAACCATGAGAAGAAATCTGAGATAACTGTTGTTCTGAGCAGCCATTTAAATGTATTTTTGAGTATGTTTCAACTTTGGTACAATTAAACTCCCATAAATGAGAAATATTGAATAGCGGTCGCAGTGGCTGAGTAACTAAAGTTCCATTTGGTCTTGAATGTCACATACATTTTTCGTGTAAGACAAGAACAATATTATGTTGACTCCATATAATTAGAATTATAACTACGAGAAAATTCATCCGTGACTCATAGAAATTCCATTCTGTTCACATCAAAGCAATGGATTATTCAGTGATTTATTAATGAACCACAAAAATACAAAATTTGATGTCTGTAGAAAGAAACTACAATAAAAAAGCACATATAATTAATGTTGTAAAATGGTGTGGACAGGTTGGGAGCAGTGGTCAGAGTGGGCTGCATGCAGCGCTTCCTGTGGAGACGGATCACAGATTCGCAGCCGATATTGCCTGCTGCAGGACGGGTGTCGAGGATTCAACCGCGAGAAGAGACGTTGCAACACCTTTCCATGTGAAGGTAAGCTACTGTCGTATCATTGAAGAATATCTGGATTTCAAAATCAAAGTGTATCACACTACACTATGATTTATTGTGATGTTTCAAATTCCTAATTGATAGTTATAGAGGCCTGATCATTTTGACTGTAAATTTTCATTGATAGAAAATAAACATCAAAGGATTATCAAAAAATCATGACAGTGATGGAAAAATTGAAGGGATGTGATATACAGGGTGTTCTGAAAAAAGTGCCCATAAGTCAGGGCTTGATTCCTCACATCAAAAGAAGAAACGATATTCTAATTAACATCGGTCCGAAAATGCTTCGTTACCAAGTTATACAGAGTGAAAGATTTCGTCTGAATTCCAGTTCCCCTGCTGAAACGAAGCTCTACGGGTATTTGTTGGCTGTTAATTTAGATGTACAATTTAGCGTACTTTATGTAAAATGAAATGAAAGTTTGAATAAAACCGTTTCCAGACCTGTAGCTACACTATCTTTTAAGATATGTGACGAAATACGTTAAACTTTGTCCCGAAAAACAAGTTCCTTTAAGGTTTGAAGCAGATTTACTATGTTATGTAAAATAAAAACAAAATATTTTTCAACAGAACTTGTATAAAATTCGATTTTGAAGAGAAAGATGTAAAATACGTCCATAATAGACAAACAATCCTTAAAAAAATTATCCTTAATTACATACAAAACGCATGAAGATATATATAAAATCTGTTAATTGAAAGCTCTCTACAAATGTATCATATCTAATTGAGGATTATTTTTTAAAGGTTGCGTTTGTCTATTAAAGACTCATTTTATATCTTCATCTTCAAAATTGAATTCTCTACGGGTTCTGTGAAAATTATGTTGTGTTTATTGTACATTTAACAAAGTAAATCGTTTTCAAACCTTAAAGGAACTTGTTTTTTCGGGACATATCTTAAAATTACTGTAGCTACAGGTCTGAAAATGGTTTTATTCAATTTTTCAGTTCATTTTTACATGAAGTACGCAAAATTATAGACTATATCGCCTTATTTTGAAGGACGAAATTCTTTGAAGTGATATTAGAAAAAAGCTTTTATCTTATATTACCAAAAACGTCTGTTGATGATCTAACCAATTGAAGATTGATTTTTTCAGTTTGTGAAAAAACTCACCCTTGATAGTCTTCCCAATGCTATCAATATTCATGATAGTATTTATTTATTAATTTTTATTCATTCACGATAATAGACTTAGCAACACCTTTCGAGGTGGATGTAGGATAGAATATATTGGAAAGAGAGGAGTGATTGTTCCACACAGAAGATCAATGAATAATTCGTTGATATCGATATCATTATCATGGAAAAATATATGTGAATATGATTATAAGGATTTTTCCATCTCGTTATGCATTCAATCAAGCTCTTTTATCATGTAGATTGAGCTATTAAGTAGATTAAGTTTCTTTTTTGAAACTTTCATTTGTAAAAATTTGGGAGAAGACAGTTTTGGGCTATGCCTGTTGTCTTCTCTCAATCATATTATATATTACAATTATGAGTTGTGATTGTCAATTGTGATTATTACAATTTATATAAATTATAATATTACAATTAGGACTTTCCCAACCCGTTATGCATGTAACTATTCAATCAAGCACTACAACTTCATCATGAACACTTTTATAGACTACTATGAGCACTATTATATAGAGTTACATTTTATCTATGTATGTGTTTCTTCCTGGAATATTTCAATATTGTACCTCAGCTTAGGAGCTTATTCCAATTTCGATTGAGTTGGTATTCATCATTACCTGCGCAAACAATAGTGATGTGATTTGTAGAATCTCACAGTATTCACACCTCGCACAAGTAGCCAGATGAATACCGTTGATAACGTTCCATTCCACGAACGATCCTCGTTGACAGCCAACGCTAACTGGAACTTATCCAATTAGGAGGCTGGAATATCACATTTGCCAGCTAATCAGGCGGAAGCGAAGACTTAATTAGCTTCACCTTACTCGAATGATGCATGGAATGGGGAGTCAACTTCATTACCTTGGCTCCTCTTCACTCTAAACATATTTTCTTGGAAATTCATTCACCTATTAGCATCATGAGTTCATCATCAACCTGAATTGGCTGAATTATTGTCGAATTGGTTAAAACTTGTTGAAATGACGGCAATAAATAAAAAAGGAGAATGTTGACAATGAAAAATTGATTCCAAGTTATGCCTGAGAACCCGTGGAAGAATAATTGAACTGAGAATAGATTGATGTCAAGAAATGTGAAAATAAGTGGAGGGAGCGAAAATAATTTTTAAGAGTCATAAAAATTGTTGAGAATTACAATTTTTTATGAAAAAAGCAATCAAAATTTGTTCTGGGAATTGCTTCAATAGTCAGTATTAATTATTGACAATCTAATATTCAAGATAGTTTTGTTTTCTCTTTATTGCATTGACAGCGATATTAAACTGCATATTCATTCAACAGAACCATTCCGATCCAATAAATGTCACCTATCATCGATAGGTATATCACCAATAAATGTCACCTATGTATGTTTCATCGTAGCATCCGCTCCAGCGATGGTTTCACGAATAAAATATTAATTTAGAATCCTATAAATTGAACAGGATGGGGCCAATATTTGATTCGCTAATGGTGGATGCTGCGAACATATGCATCCTATATGAGTTGTATTCTCCCATAGAGAGTAGCAGATTATGATTAACTAAATTATTCCAGCAAGAATGGAGCAACTCATATTGGTAATGGAGGTCTAATGGCATTGGTTGACAATGTCCATAAAATTCAACGCTTGTCATTAGAACCTTCAAAACTGAATCTCGAGTGTATTTGCACGGAAAATCCGATCAGTAATGATATATACGTGTAATCACAATGTTGAATTGATTATGTTGTTTTGATTCAATGGATTTCCAATGAGCGGTAAATCGCTGGGTCTTCACCAATATTCATAATCGCCTAAACATTGAAACACCTGGCAGAGTATGGAAATGTGTTTGGTCAACTATATTCGGGTTTTGTGAAAATGTCCATAAAATTCCAACTGATGGTGAATTTTTCATGATTACAACCTACATTAGTCAGATTTTTGATCCATCATCCCTCTCTTGAATACTTAGAATGGAATACGTAGATTAAAACTTCTTGCTGATTTTGATTCATAAAGCATGTTGAAATAAACGAATTCATTCAGTTTACATTCTAGGCGATTTCCAAATTTTACTACAGTACTACTTTCACTTGAATTGATTAACAGTAAGGAACTCCAAAGAAATAAAGGTTCTTCAATTTATAATTCAAGATCTCCCATCTCCAATTCAAAACGATGGTGTGGGAGTGGAAGCATCATCCCAAATCAATGCAGTGATAGAATTTCTTTTGAAATCGAATCCTAGAGAATCGAAATCTATTTTTCATGAAAACTAGAGCTTGTTCAAACTCTAGAGACAATTGTCTTCATTCTGATTATAACAAATTTATTTCATTGTAATTAAAACTAAAAATAATAATGCTAAGTAACCTTGCTGGCTCAGGTTTGGACCGAAGTTTGGAGTTTTCAGACCGATGGATGACTTGTTAGATGAGAAAAATGATAAATAATAATGGCATTTATCTAATCATTCCATAAAAACAGTCTATAATGCACATCATTGTAGGCATTTTCACTCCATGGCAGAGTGCTATCTGGTGGTGCTGATTGGAAATAGCAAATAAGTATGAAAAATAAGAAGTGATTAACAGTTATGCTTTATTGAGCTTTATGATTTATTGAGCTTTATGCTTTATTAAGAGCATTCTCCTGATCTCAGCGAGGTCAGGGCATCTAGCAATAAAGTGAGATACAACCTCCTCCTCCTTCTTGTTTCAGAGAAAGCAAATCCTTACTTCCTTAGTTCCTAAAAAACTACTCAGCAGGACTGACTGGAATTATAAATATGTGATAATTATTATGTGATTGACTTGCAGGCAGTGTGTCACCTTTGGACGTGGACGAGAGCAAGTTCTACCAGCCGTCGCGGGCGCAGTGGAGCCGCGTGCCGGGCAGAGAGACCGCTTGGCGACTGCGACCGAACTCCTACCTGTGGCTGCCAGCTGCGCAGCTCCCCTTCCCACCCGCCAACTTCCGGCGACACTTCGCTCTGCTCGTCACGCTGCGTCTCGACCCCAAGGTCAGTCATTTCTTTACAACCTACAAGTTATTATCAATAAGTAAATAAAGCTATCCGACAATTGAACCAACTAGGTTGGGCCACCACGTTCGATCTTCGGCTGCGGCTGGTTAGAAAAACATCCCCACTCATAATCCAAATCAAACCTGACTAGGCAGCTGACCTTGCGTGGTGGGACAAGTCAGTTGAACAGTTCACCAGACTTCCAACTGAATTCGCCCCGCCCACATTCACGTTCCGACGTAGAATTGAGGAACCTTAAGTTGGACAACATATCGGAAGGCCCGCTTAGTGAGAGTGGATAGTTCATAAAAAGAAATTGATAGATGAATGTTTCTTCATTCAGTTAACACAGAGTTAACAATTCAATTCAATAAAATTCCTGCAAATAATATCGACAAAGCAAAGAAACTCAATTAATGAATGAATGTTCATCCATTCAACAATAAGTTAAATAGATTTCGATTCCATAAACTCCCCCAAATAATATTTGTTATCAATATCATGTTCACATCAGTTGAGTGACGTTTGATTTCTTTTTCACAGCAGAGTGGTGGAATGGTTGAAGTCGATGCTGTTGCTTTCAAGCACCTAATTCCGCGAGGTTTAGATCTTTATTCATTAATTGGAAATTGGATTCATAAATTAGAAATAATTTATGACACGAAACGCACTAGGAAATGGAGCTGATAATTCACTTTCATAACTCTTGTAGAAACGTGAATATGCCTCAGAACCGTTGAATACCGGTACCTGGTTTCTTCAAAATTATGGTCCACCCTTGCATAAGTGATTTCACAATCTTCAGAACAAATTTCTCCATTGTGCAAATAAATTACGCTGGATGAAGAATGCTAAAGAAATGAATTTCCAGTTTCCAGAGCAGTCTGACTCAGCTAACTCGATCAAGTTGAACTCTGCCTCAGACATTCAAAAACACTTAGATTTGGAAAGGTCGATGGCGACCATCAAGTTTTCTGAGTAAATGTTTCTGACAAACCTAGATGGTAAATCTATTCACCT
This sequence comes from Nilaparvata lugens, assembly GCF_014356525.2. NCBI lineage: Eukaryota > Metazoa > Arthropoda > Insecta > Hemiptera > Delphacidae > Nilaparvata > Nilaparvata lugens. Next base: position 19,178,921 of record NC_052507.1, read on the forward strand.
CCCACGGTAGCAATTTTCTATATTATTCGCGAAAAAGTCACGCTCCTCATGGAAGTGGAAGTTCTTTCAAAGCGTGAAGGTTGAGAAAAGAAAAGTAACGAGTCGTTATGTACTTTTAAGAATCTTTCATTCACTTTATTCCTCACTTTTTCGTTTTTATACTCACTCAATAGAATAAATTCTTCATTTCCCCTAGAATTTTCCTTGCAACTCCCCAGTCCACTCCACAGATATCTCTGTTTTTCTCAAATTATAGCATTTTTTCCTGCTTTGTCTTAGATTATTTGCCTATAAATACTCTCAGCTCAAGAGTAAGACTCTCATTCTTTCTCATGGTTCTCATTTTGCTCATGCTTAACAATTCGCCTCCTCATTCGTATTATTCTCTCTCCCCTTCACGCTTCAAATCTCTCTCATTCTCCCCTCATATCTCATTCTCACAAATTTCATTCATTCTCACAAAATTCCTCCCAAACATTGTTCTCGTCTTACTCATTTCTCCTGCTTTCTTTCAATTCCTCTTCATAACACTATCGATATCTCTCACGGAGCTTCTACTCCCTCCTCGATTCCTCCTCCATCCTTCGATCCTTCTATGTAGGTTTTCGCATCAACTCTATACATTCTTCTCCTTACTTTCACTTGATCCGTTTCTCTCTTGCCTGTCTACAGTTTCCTTCTTCATAATCCCAGATCTCTGTTTTGGCTGTTGAAGTAAGGCAGTGATTGAAGAATACGAGAAGCCTGCCGTCTCTCGGAGAATCCAATATCTTTTCAATACATATCGGCACTGATGATGGGTGTTGGGGGAGGGGGAAATGAAGCAGATAGGAAATATTTTCGAATCTCTTTGAAGGCGCGCCCCCTGCCCCACGATAAAACAGCTGAGAAGATCGTTGTTGAGCCTGGCTGAGTTTTATTCGAACAGCATTTTATCGAGTTGGGAATACAGACGAAATGAACAAGAATATTTCAAGTTATAAGAGATTCACATCGCGAATTTCTCACGATTTGTTTGGCAGATGAAATGTATTTCCAATCCATAGGATCGATAGGAAACAGACCCAAGCTCTGTTTCAGACTTAGCAGCCACTTACACTTTTCGCATTCAGTACTTTCATTCTGAAATCATTATTGAACTTTCATTAAGTTTGATTGGATAATAATAATCCAACATTATTCACTTACATTTTTAAAATTATATAACTGATTGAGCTTCCTCTATAGGTGGTAGCCAATGAAACTCGATGACCTGATGCTCTAGAAAGAATAAGTTAATTTTTCTATATTATAAAGTTTATCTTGTGAAAAGCATTTCTATTGATGTTATTGGATGAACAATTTTTTGGAGTTTCCTCGATCATCATTACAAAATGGTATTCTCATACGTACAATATGCACAAAGTTAAATGCAGTATTAAATAAGCATCATCATCATCATCGACATGGATTATGCTTTTCAAGCCAGTTCCGGCGTCCATCTATTTCTCGGTCTACCAATACTTCTTCTGCCTATTGGCTTGTGGCTGTAATAATATTATAAGCACATAATTCTCATATTGAAGAGGTGACTATCAATAATAATTGGTATATTCCATCATTGATGCAATAATTATAGAATAGAAAATATGTCTTAAAAACCATCCAGTTTCTTTTTCAATTTCAATATTAATTATTTTTAAAGGTTGCGTTTGTCTATTAAAGACTCATTTTATATCTTCATCTTCAAAATTGAATTCTCTACGGGTTCTGTGAAAATTATGTTGTGTTTATTGTACATTTAACAAAGTAAATCGTTTTCAAACCTTAAAGGAACTTGTTTTTTCGGGACATATCTTAAAATTACTGTAGCTACAGGTCTGAAAATGGTTTTATTCAATTTTTCAGTTCATTTTTACATGAAGTACGCAAATTATAGACTATATCGCCTTATTTTGAAGGACGAAATTCTTTGAAGTGATATTAGAAAAAAGCTTTTATCTTATATTACCAAAAACGTCTGTTGATGATCTAACCAATTGAAGATTGATTTTTTCAGTTTGTGAAAAAAAACTCACCCTTGATAGTCTTCCCAATGCTATCAATATTCATGATAGTATTTATTTATTAATTTTTATTCATTCACGATAATAGACTTAGCAACACCTTTCGAGGTGGATGTAGGATAGAATATATTGGAAAGAGAGGAGTGATTGTTCCACACAGAAGATCAATGAATAATTCGTTGATATCGATATCATTATCATGGAAAAATATATGTGAATATGATTATAAGGATTTTTCCATCTCGTTATGCATTCAATCAAGCTCTTTTATCATGTAGATTGAGCTATTAAGTAGATTAAGTTTCTTTTTTGAAACTTTCATTTGTAAAATTTGGGAGAAGACAGTTTTGGGCTATGCCTGTTGTCTTCTCTCAATCATATTATATATTACAATTATGAGTTGTGATTGTCAATTGTGATTATTACAATTTATATAAATTATAATATTACAATTAGGACTTTCCCAACCCGTTATGCATGTAACTATTCAATCAAGCACTACAACTTCATCATGAACACTTTTATAGACTACTATGAGCACTATTATATAGAGTTACATTTTATCTATGTATGTGTTTCTTCCTGGAATATTTCAATATTGTACCTCAGCTTAGGAGCTTATTCCAATTTCGATTGAGTTGGTATTCATCATTACCTGCGCAAACAATAGTGATGTAATTTGTAGAATCTCACAGTATTCACACCTCGCACAAGTAGCCAGATGAATACCGTTGATAACGTTCCATTCCACGAACGATCCTCGTTGACAGCCAACGCTAACTGGAACTTATCCAATTAGGAGGCTGGAATATCACATTTGCCAGCTAATCAGGCGGAAGCGAAGACTTAATTAGCTTCACCTTACTCGAATGATGCATGGAATGGGGAGTCAACTTCATTACCTTGGCTCCTCTTCACTCTAAACATATTTTCTTGGAAATTCATTCACCTATTAGCATCATGAGTTTATCATCAACCTGAATTGGCTGAATTATTGTCGAATTGGTTAAAACTTGTTGAAATGACGGCAATAAATAAAAAAGGAGAATGTTGACAATGAAAAATTGATTCCAAGTTATGCCTGAGAACCCGTGGAAGAATAATTGAACTGAGAATAGATTGATGTCAAGAAATGTGAAAATAAGTGGAGGGAGCGAAAATAATTTTTAAGAGTCATAAAAATTGTTGAGAATTACATTTTTTTATGAAAAAAGCAATCAAAATTTGTTCTGGGAATTGCTTCAATAGTCAGTATTCATAATTTCTTCTCAATTGTGCACATTCCTTCTTTCTCTTCTCTTCTCCCCATTATTATCATTATTTTCCCTGTGATTTTTCACTAGCTATCCAGCATGTTCAAATGTTTATTTCTCTTTCTATCTCTATTATTCTCTTTCTTCCTCTTTCTATCTGATTACTTTCCACTAATATCCATATTTGATATTCGGTTCTTTCTCACATTAAATGATACTATTCCTCTTCCATTTTATGCAAATATTATTCATTATCAGTTGTATTATGTATCTTTTCTCAATTGATAACTTTCTTCAAAGATCTTTCGTTTCTCTGCCGGCTTTTTCTTCTCTTTTGCAGTTTTTAATGGATCTTCTCGCTCTACCTCCACTCGGACTCGATTCTTCCACTACTGGATACCTACTCGCTCTATCTCAACTTGGACTAGATCTCCCACTATCAACTCTTCCTCAATCTTCATCGTATTCACCATTAGGTGAATTATTCATCACCGTAACTCCACAGATCACAACATCTACATCTTATTGATGTGTTTAGTGAATTTTTTGAACTAGTGTTTTCAAATAGTGAAGGGAGCCGAACTGTCAAGGCATACAGGATGCACTCGAATCAAGAGACTTTTTCATTTAGGTTAAGTTTTATCAGTTTCATCCCCATTTTCCTCGTCATGTGTCGTTCTGAGGTCGGTTCACGATTGGTCTGCTGCTTCCATGATGCCTCCACTGACACGTCAGCTCGCTCGCCCTCAAGTAGGTATGATTATTTCAATAATAGTAATAATGACGCAGGTATGTTTCTAGCAAATAAGCTCCACTCTTCCAAAAAACTTTTCAAGGCTGCCACCTTAACGTCCAATCCCTCAGCTGCCACATTGATGAACTCAGAGCAATCTTCCGTTTTCAGGACTTCAATATAATTGGAATTTCCGAATCATTTTTGAAGCCTAGTATTTCATCAAATTTTGTTGCATTACCTGGATATAACATTTTCCGGAATGATAGATTAAATAAAGCTTGTGGGGGTGTAGCAATTTATGTGAAAGATGGTATCAAAACAAAAGTTTTAATCACATCTAAACAAGAGTATGTTCCAGACCAGAGTTTATGCTACTTGAATTATCTTTATCTAGTACTGATAAATTACTCGTTGGTATCTGTTATCGCCCACCAAAAATAGGTCATTTTACAGATTTCGAAAGTGCCTTGCTTTCTCTTATGCCTTGTTATAGCCGTATACTAGTTATGGGGGATATGAACACCGACTTGAACATGACAAATCGTAACTTTGACTACTTTCAACTGACTACTATTTTCCAATGCCTAAACATGACTATTTTACCTCTCGATCCAACTCATCATACTAATGTATCTGACACACTCATTGACCTTCTCATTGTTAGTGATCCTAACGAGGTTGTTCAAGCAGGCCAAATCCCAGTCCCAGCTATTTCTGGACATGATTTGATCTACTGTGTACTTTCCCATAAGATACCTAAGCCAGAACAGAAAATTATCACTTATAGAGACTTCAAAAACTTTGATGAAGCCGCCTTCCTGACTGATGTGGCTCAGACTCCATGGCATCAAATTGAAGCGTTACCCTCAGTTGATGACATGGTCAAGACTTTCGAGAATTGGACTTTGACTTTGTATGACAAACATGCACCTTATGTGACAAGGAGGATTAATAGAAAACGACGAGTACCGTGGATGACTGAAGACATACTTAAGATGATGGGACGTAGAGACAAAGCACATAGAAAATTTAAAAAGACATTTGACTTGGACAGTTTGATAGAGTATAGGAGCCTTAGAAATAGAGTTAAACAGGAATTACGGAACTCAAAGATTAGGTACTTGAATTCGTTTATGACAAACAATAGACAAGACTCTAAATCACTTTGGCAGGGAATAAAAGAATTCGGGCTTGGCAAACAGAAACCGAATCCACAAATACTTACCATTGAACAATATAAATGACCATTTCGTTTCACACTCTAACCAACGCGACGAAGTTGTCATTGCTAATCATATCGATGATCTTGAAGAGCAGGTTACAAACTTAGATTTACCAATCACTGATCAATTTCATTCCATCCAATCTCAGAAGAAGACACTTTCAGAGCAATTCAACGTATTCATAGTAATGCTACGGGTGTAGACAAAATTCCTATTAAATTTATCAAGAAGATGTTATTTGCTGTTTTACCAACCATTACATACATTTTCAACAAGTCACTTGAAGAAGGCATTTTCCCTGAAAACTGGAAGTTTGCTCTGGTTCGCCCTCTAAATAAAGTTCATCACCCAATAAAGTTGAGGATTTTAGACCAATCAGTATTTTACCTGCATTGTCCAAAGTGCTAGAAAGACTCATTCATGCTCAAGTTGTAAAATTTCTAGACAACAATAGTAAGCTTCATAACTTTCAATCAGGCTTTAGAAAATTCCATTCAACTGAAACAGCTCTGCTTCGTGTCACTGATGATATAAGGTTAGCTATGGACCAAAGAAAATGCACCATCCTCACCCTATTTGATTTTTCTAAAGCATTGATACTGTTGATCATACAGTCCTTCTGAATAAGTTGGCTATTCTTGGTTTCAGTCACAACTCGTTAGTTTGGTTTAAATCCTATCTATTAGGTAGGAAACAATGTGTATCTGTCGGTGACAAAAAGTCTACTTGGAAAAACGTTATGCATGGAGTACCACAAGGTTCAATTTTAGGCCCTCTCCTCTTCACTTTGTATGCTAATGACCTTTCTTCCATTATCAAATTCTCCAGTTTCCATACTTATGCAGACGACCTTCAAATCTATTTAAGCTGTCCCATAACAAAAATTAATGAAACAGTTGGATAATGAATCAGGATATCAATTCGATAGTGGAATGGATAAATAATAATGGCATTTATCTAATCATTCCATAAAAACATTCTATAATGCACATCATTGTAGGCATTTTCACTCCATGGCCGAGTGCTATCTGGTGGTGCTGATTGGAAATAGCAAATAAGTATGAAAAATAAGAAGTGATTAACAGTTATGCTTTATTGAGCTTTATGATTTATTCAGCTTTATGCTTTATTAAGAGCATTCTCCTGATCTCAGCGAGGTCAGGGCATCTAACAATAAAGTGAGATACAACCTCCCCCTCCTTCTTGTTTCAGAGAAAGCAAATCCTTACTTCCTTAGTTCCTAAAAAACTACTCAGCAGGACTGACTGGAATTATAAATATGTGATAATTATTATGTGATTGACTTGCAGGCAGTGTGTCACCTTTGGACGTGGACGAGAGCAAGTTCTACCAGCCGTCGCGGGCGCAGTGGAGCCGCGTGCCGGGCAGAGAGACCGCTTGGCGACTGCGACCGAACTCCTACCTGTGGCTGCCAGCTGCGCAGCTCCCCTTCCCACCCGCCAACTTCCGGCGACACTTCGCTCTGCTCGTCACGCTGCGTCTCGACCCCAAGGTCAGTCATTTCTTTACAACCTACAAGTTATTATCAATAAGTAAATAAAGCTATCCGACAATTGAACCAACTAGGTTGGGCCACCACGTTCGATCTTCGGCTGCGGCTGGTTAGAAAAACATCCCCACTCATAATCCAAATCAAACCTGACTAGGCAGCTGACCTTGCGTGGTGGGACAAGTCAGTTGAACAGTTCACCAGACTTCCAACTGAATTCGCCCCGCCCACATTCACGTTCCGACGTAGAATTGAGGAACCTTAAGTTGGACAACATATCGGAAGGCCCGCTTAGTGAGAGTGGATAGTTCATAAAAAGAAATTGATAGATGAATGTTTCTTCATTCAGTTAACACAGAGTTAACAATTCAATTCAATAAAATTCCTGCAAATAATATCGACAAAGCAAAGAAACTCAATTAATGAATGAATGTTCATCCATTCAACAATAAGTTAAATAGATTTCGATTCCATAAACTCCCCCAAATAATATTTGTTATCAATATCATGTTCACATCAGTTGAGTGATGTTTGATTTCTTTTTCACAGCAGAGTGATAGAATGGTTGAAGTCGATGCTGTTGCTTTCAAGCACCTAATTCCGCGAGGTTTAGATCTTTTATTCATTAATTGGAAATTGGATTCATAAATTAGAAATAATTTATGACACGAAACGCACTAGGAAATGGAGCTGATAATTCACTTTCATAACTCTTGTAGAAACGTGAATATGCCTCAGAACCGTTGAATACCGGTACCTGGTTTCTTCAAAATTATGGTCCACCCTTGCATAAGTGATTTCACAATCTTCAGAACAAATTTCTCCATTGTGCAAATAAATTACGCTGGATGAAGAATTGCTAAAGAAATGAATTTCCAGTTTCCAGAGCAGTCTGACTCAGCTAACTCGATCAAGTTGAACTCTGCCTCAGACATTCAAAAACACTTAGATTTGGAAAGGTCGATGGCGACCATCAAGTTTTCTGAGTAAATGTTTCTGACAAACCTAGATGGTAAATCTATTCACCTCCCACGGTAGCAATTTTCTATATTATTCGCGAAAAAGTCACGCTCCTCATGGAAGTGGAAGTTCTTTCAAAGCGTGAAGGTTGAGAAAAGAAAAGTAACGAGTCGTTATGTACTTTTAAGAATCTTTCATTCACTTTATTCCTCACTTTTTCGTTTTTATACTCACTCAATAGAATAAATTCTTCATTTCCCCTAGAATTTTCCTTGCAACTCCCCAGTCCACTCCACAGATATCTCTGTTTTTCTCAAATTATAGCATTTTTTCCTGCTTTGTCTTAGATTATTTGCCTATAAATACTCTCAGCTCAAGAGTAAGACTCTCATTCTTTCTCATGGTTCTCATTTTGCTCATGCTTAACAATTCGCCTCCTCATTCGTATTATTCTCTCTCCCCTTCACGCTTCAAATCTCTCTCATTCTCCCCTCATATCTCATTCTCACAAATTTCATTCATTCTCACAAAATTCCTCCCAAACATTGTTCTCGTCTTACTCATTTCTCCTGCTTTCTTTCAATTCCTCTTCATAACACTATCGATATCTCTCACGGAGCTTCTACTCCCTCCTCGATTCCTCCTCCATCCTTCGATCCTTCTATGTAGGTTTTCGCATCAACTCTATACATTCTTCTCCTTACTTTCACTTGATCCGTTTCTCTCTTGCCTGTCTACAGTTTCCTTCTTCATAATCCCAGATCTCTGTTTTGGCTGTTGAAGTAAGGCAGTGATTGAAGAATACGAGAAGCCTGCCGTCTCTCGGAGAATCCAATATCTTTTCAATACATATCGGCACTGATGATGGGTGTTGGGGGAGGGGGAAATGAAGCAGATAGGAAATATTTTCGAATCTCTTTGAAGGCGCGCCCCCTGCCCCACGATAAAGAGCTGAGAAGATCGTTGTTGAGCCTGGCTGAGTTTTATTCGAACAGCATTTTATCGAGTTGGGAATACAGACGAAATGAACAAGAATATTTCAAGTTATAAGAGATTCACATCGCGAATTTCTCACGATTTGTTTGGCAGATGAAATGTATTTCCAATCCATAGGATCGATAGGAAACAGACCCAAGCTCTGTTTCAGACTTAGCAGCCACTTACACTTTTCGCATTCAGTACTTTCATTCTGAAATCATTATTGAACTTTCATTAAGTTTGATTGGATAATAATAATCCAACATTATTCACTTACATTTTTAAAATTATATAACTGATTGAGCTTCCTCTATAGGTGGTAGCCAATGAAACTCGATGACCTGATGCTCTAGAAAGAATAAGTTAATTTTTCTATATTATAAAGTTTATCTTGTGAAAAGCATTTCTATTGATGTTATTGGATGAACAATTTTTTGGAGTTTCCTCGATCATCATTACAAAATGGTATTCTCATACGTACAATATGCACAAAGTTAAATGCAGTATTAAATAAGCATCATCATCATCATCGACATGGATTATGCTTTTCAAGCCAGTTCCGGCGTCCATCTATTTCTCGGTCTACCAATACTTCTTCTGCCTATTGGCTTGTGGCTGTAATAATATTATAAGCACATAATTCTCATATTGAAGAGGTGACTATCAATAATAATTGGTATATTCCATCATTGATGCAATAATTATAGAATAGAAAATATGTCTTAAAAACCATCCAGTTTCTTTTTCAATTTCAATATTAATTATTTATGATGGCTCCTGTATGTAGGCGGATAAAGTCGGAGTAGATTGATTATCTGGAAGGTTTCCATCTAGAATACAAACTAGTTAATACTGGTTATTGCACCATAACATTATTATGTTGTAATAACAGTTGGATGGAGTGAGTATACGAGACTTTAGTTTGAGTAAGTTACAGGTGGGCCTCGAGTCCCTGAGTAGCAGTAATCCATCCGAGTCTCTTCTCGCCTCCACTCTCAAGAGCTTCGACGCCTGTTTAACAAGTTGAACGTGTTGTGCGCTGCGCTGCGCCGAGCTGAGAGCAAAGAGAGTGCCAACTTTTCGGTCTCGCTTATTCCGCCATTACTAGCTGTTGTACTCCCATGTATACATAGGGAGCGATCTTTGTGTACTCAGGCCTACTACCTCTTTGTAGCAATTCCTCGTGGTAAAGTTGAAAGGCACAGATTTAATACGCTTACAACGCGCTCTATATATCTTCAACTTTTGGCAAGCAAAGCATGCTATTAAGTTTCATCCACGTCTGGAGATAATAGGCAAGTTGATTCGCACACACAGAATAGAACATCAGTGAATCACTCAATTCTCTTCACGCTCTTCACACTATAAAATGACATGACATAGCATGTTACTACTACCAAAACGGTGTCTCTTCCACTTAAAGCTAAAGACAAGATGAAAATATCTAAGACTTCTCCTTCCTCTTACACCTACAATGATACGTGTCTTCATGATTCTATATCTTCAATCACCTGGTGGGAGTGGCCGTAGTCAAGTGGATTAGATGGTAGCTTTATACTTTAGAGGCCCGGGTTCAGATCTCGGCCTGGTATTTTTCTCAGGCCACTCCCGTGTTTTGGATGGACACGTCCTGCTGCCTAATAACAGTCGTTAGGTCATGTCAGGGCCCGAAATTGATGAGGTGCGACCTGAAAACTCTGACACCAGACTTGAGCCAGCCAGGTCACTCCATATTCTTATTATTACCTGATACTAAATTATTGGTGTCTGGTACCTCTATCAGATTGGTAAAACAGGCCGCGGAATCAAACGGACAGGTAGGTAGAGCAGCCAGCTGAGTGGCTTTTTGCCAGAGACATATACATAGTTTATAATAAAAAGACAATACATTAGATGCATGATGCATGGTATCTCACCTCTATGTCCTCGCTCACTCCGTCACCGGGCATTATTGTTTTTGACTGGGATAGCCATAATTCGGCTGCCCGACTGGCTGCCCCAGTCTAACAAAATGCTGGAGAGAGCGACCGACTATCCATTTTTTTCAGGACGTTCTTTATAGTTTTAAGTGTCATTTATCTTGGAATAGCCTCCAGTTCTATTTTTTCTTGCAAACTATGGTGTTCGTACACTCCAGCTCAAAGTGTACACGTGTCCCGGAGGAAAAATCACATGGTGATAGAGCCGGTGACCTCAAATATTTTCACAATAACTTCAATGAATAAATACATGTCCAAGTCGCATTGTCTACTTTCAAGAAAGACCACGTCAATATAACGTATGTCAACAATGTGTAGGATATCATTTGAAAAACATAATTTTCAAAACGAAAAATGTATAATTCTATTATAACGACGTGAAAACTATTATATTTGTGTATTTTGTTACTTAATTTTGAAATTAGGTATTAAATGCCCCAATATCATCCTATGCATAGTGGATTAATTCTGTTTCGGTGGATTGGACTTAAATGTCAGACTGTGAAAGAGAGAAGCAATTTCCACCAATAACTCAAAAGTATTGAGAAGTAATTCACCAAAGTCCATTTTTCAACAAAATCTATTCTAATGTAATCTATATAATTCGAGTTGACAAGCACCAAATATATATAATGATCCATTAGCCTAATATTTTCGTTGAGATGAATAAAAGCATGACTGTCTTGACAGTGTCACTTTAACGAATTGTCATTCCAAAAAATTGTAATGATGAACCATCTTGAAGAAGGTACGAAAAAAGGAACGTTTCCTACAAACAGTTCTAGCCTATTCAATGGAGAACAGGAATTAAGACAGTAGCCTATAGATCTAGAAAAGGGAAAGCATTCCCCTAAGACGTTAGAGTAAAGAAAAAAGTGGAAAGTCTCCGTAATTGAGATGGATCCTCCTCACTGTACACTCCCTATAAGATATCCCAATTTACTCGGGTAAAACGTCTAGTAATTACACTTTGAGAAAGCGTTGGGCAATCCCAGCTTCTCTCGGAACACTGCGGTTTTTTTAGATTTCTTCGCCACTTCCGTTCGCAAAGAAAGCCCACCATTGGTTGCGTACAGCTTTAATCGAGATCTCTTCTCCAACGCAACTGCTTCGTTCAGAAAGATTATTATCAATTTCTTAGGAACGACTGCCTCAGTAGTCTTTCTGAAGTTGCTCCTTCAACATTTTTAGCTTATTTTCTGCCCTCACTTGTTAATCAAACACTGCCTATCATTGTAAAATGTTATGATAATGTATTGTATTTCCTTTTTAGTAATTACGTCTAGCTGTACTTGAATCTAAATCGAATTTTAACTGTAATCTGTTCAAACTAAAACCTCAATTTCTTGATGATTCTGTCAACTGATGAAATCTGTCAATTCACGTTACTTCCTATATCGGTTACAGGTAATCACCTATCAAACAATTCCAGTTATCAAAATACGATATATTATGATTACGAATTAAATAACTCTTCCGATTATTTGTGAAGAGTCCAACAAATTGGAAATAAAATTATAATCTTGAACAAATATTCCAATATCATTATCATTGATCAATGGTGCATTTGATGTGAACAATGCTCTTGCACTGATATCATTTCCACGAGAGATATTGATATGATTATGTATCCAATGAACTTACATGTTTCATCGAAAATTATTTTCAGCTTTCTCTTCTTCAAACAATGATTGCATTTCACATGATTAATTGCTAATCAGATTAATACACTGCTGTTTTTTATGTATGTTTTTTTATGTAGGAAATTATATTACTCTTGAATAAAGTCCATAATATTGTTGAGAGTCAAACAATATTATTCGAATTGATAAGTGGGTATTTCAATAATTTGCTTTTATTTTTCAATATATCCAATTATACAAAGAAAAAAATACAGTTATAAACGCCAGTTAAACAGAATAACAGTTATACAGTTAAACCCTTGTTTAGTGACCATCAGGGTAAGGTATGTTGAGTGAATTCTACAGAAAATTCATATTTCAAACACGCTTCTTTTTCAATTAATTGGAGTGTCCATTCGACAGTTATCAACGCACTATCCATTAAACTCATCATATTCAGAACTGATATTCAAACTGAGAATTTTCAAAAATAGAACGAGTTCTTCTATATTTCTGACAAACTCCACAAACTAATAATCCTGAATTTCATTCAAAATGCTGACTATTCTTCTCGGATTACAAGAACGGACTATAGTTTTCCTCATAATTCACATACATGAGAACTCACTTGAAAATTATTCAATTGAATTTCTCAGGAATACAATTAATTCCAATGAGGAAATTTGCAAATTGATTTTTCCAACAAGTTTAATGCTACAGATTTGTATCATCCAGTTCATCAGAAACGGATTTAGATATTAACTTTGACTGCTAATTGACTAAAATTATCATGGAAAAAGGTATCAAAAAAATTCGAGACAAATTTGAAATCGATGAGATTTTCAATTATTATTGATTCAATCATTGATCTCTGAATCAAATGAGATAACAGTGATATCGTCACATCAGAAATCTTGTAAAATTGACATTATTGTAGATATTGAGATGATTTCATATATATAGTAGATTTTTGTTTTTCTGTATACCGTATTTATTAACTATTAAGAAATTATAAGTAACTCTCTTTTGTGAAGCATCAGTTTCACAGAATAATCTACTAGCTTTAAAACTCATCCTAAACTGAATTCTCTCCCTCTCTTCTTTTTGAAGGGCAGAATTCTGAAGTAGCTGAAGAGCAGAACACCACTGAATGAGTCTCAGACAGCGGCGTGATTGATGCACTTTCCTTTAACGCTGATAAAGCTTCTTCCAACATTACGCAATGAATTCCAGAATAAATTGCTTGGAAAATCTTCCACTCTCCTTCCGTGTATCTTTCTCTTATTCTGAAGGCTAACGGATTTCGTCCAAGTTTAATCTCTGACAAAAATTGGAATCTCTGATATTTTCACAATAGAATTTTCCAATTACGTGTATCATAACACATAAGAAATGTATGATTATGCCTAACTCATAATATCCTATATCAACAATATTGAAAATTTACAACCCAGATACCTACTGGGAATTAGTTTTATGGTATTGAGCATAGACTGAAATATTTATTTATCAATTCATACACAATATCCTCACATTCAAAGTATCAGTATTTTCCATAGCATTCAAATTTCAATTTTAAAACAACAAAAAGTACTTTAAAAACACATACGATCAGTACGATGCTAAAAGAATTGGAATAGTTCTCGTTGTAAATGGAAACTATTCATAACTGGGAAAAGATATCAATATCAAAATCCAAACAAAATATTAATAAATTCACAGTTTATTATAAATTCATATTAAATTAATTTAACTTTTTGTGTAGTTGAGAAGTTGATATTGTGGTAATTATTCATATTGAATGAAAAAGATTAAGAAATTGTCAAAAAACTACTGATTTATTGATAATAATTAGAAAGACCGGTTTCGGTTATTACACCATTGTCAATCTCTGATAAACTCAGAGTTTAAACTCTGAGTCTATCAGAGTTCGGTGTAATAACCGAAACCGGTCTTTCTAATTATCAATAAATCAGTGGTTTTTTGACAATTTCTCAGTCTTTTTCATTCAATAATTAATTTAATTTTTCACCATATAACCTTAAATATCGGGGCACCCGAGCTTCGCTCGTCATTCTTATTTATTGATAAACAGAACACAATTCTCTAAAATGATCGTGTTTATATTATTTCACAGCTGGCTATATGTCATCTAATAAATTTTGGGGATATTTTGATTTTTCACATACTCACACGCCCACTCACTTACTATCCACAGCTGATTCAGCCAAGGATGAATTATTATCCTTGTCGTTCAGCGAGTTTTTCCAAGGATGAGACCTAGTACAATCTAATTTATATCATTAACCCACTATGTTCCAATTTTCGTGAAAATCGTTAGAGCCGTTTTTGAGATCCGTTAAACATGAATAACCAGATATAAAAATAATATATACAAATATACAGAAATTGCTCGCTTAATATAATAGGATAGATGTCTGATAAATGATGGAATCATCATGAAAGTACCCAAGTTGGGTACTTAGTCACAATGATCCTCCAAAAAAAATGAAATCGAACCAAATTGAATTAGGGACTAGACTACTTTGTTTTGTTACGATACGACTACGATTGAAGTTTTTCCTATTTTTAGGTGCTTTTCCTATGCGAACGCTTCCACAATATGTCTTACGAGAGGTAGCAACTTAAGTCAGTTATCAATTACAATGCAATATCAAATGCATTGAAATTCATTTTGTGAGTTCTCTGCTCATGAGAAAAGTTTTTTTATGCTGAAAAATCAACAAATTTCCTCAAGAATCCAAATAAAAGCCATGACAAAAGTTGCTTGACGGAAAATCGAGTAGAGAAAAGCTTAATGTAGTAGTTCAAAGATAGCGCTGGCAGCAAACATGATACAAACCACTGTGCTAAGCGACAATACTGTATCAGATATACTGTAAGACGTACTGTATCATTCACATGCAACAGAATGCAAATTCTGAAGAAGAAGAAGAAGAAGAAGAAGAAGAAGAAGAAGAAAAAGAAGAAGAAAAGAAGAAGAAGAAGAAGAAAAGAAGAAGAAGAAGAAGAAGAAGAAGAAGAAGAAGAGAAGAGAAGAAGAAGAAGAAGAAGTAATAAGAAAGAAATGAGTAATATCAGAAATTGAATCTCTTATGATATGAGATATATGAGCGTCAGAATACTTCTCGATTCCTAGTTAGGTACTTGGTTACTGTGATAAATTATTCACGCATTCGCATTCACACAACATAGCTGGACCTGCAATAAAGCAGGAGCAGTGAGCCTGCTTCGACCCTGTGAGACCAACATCCGTTGAAGGAGCTTATCTGAGAAAACAGAGTACCTTTCACCTAAACTGCTTTAGTTGCTGCTGGATGATGGTTACACAGCAGGCAGTCCTAAACTTAACCGCCAGCTAAGGGTTATCATTATTTCCTTACACTCTGAGGAAATTCATGCTTGCTAAATATGTGATTCTGCCTGGACAGTAGCTTGTCTAGATATTCAACTAGTTCGGTTGAGATCCTGAGCATTCTCTGGAATTAGCAAACTAAGCATTAATAATAGATGAATAATAACTTCAATTATCTGATAATTGGAGTGAAATTTTTTTTCTGGTTAGGTTTCACCATTTAAAAATCAATTTTGGCGCTAAGAACAATACATAGTACTGATAGAAAGTCAATGCAAAGTATCACTTCATCCTATCACCCTCCCATAATTACAATGAATATGAAACAACTTTCCGCGATTCCTAAAAATGAACAAAAATGGAACAAACAAAAAATAAAAATGTGTAATTCCTTAGTGACGACTCTAGCTGCGCGGTTGCTATAGATTCCATATCGATATAATAGATTAATATCGGGGCACCGAGCTTCGCTCGTTATTTTCATTTATTGATAAACAGAACACAATTCTCTAAAATGATCGTGTTTATATCTTACAGCTTGCTATACGTCAGCTTATGAATTTTGGGGATGCAATATTTTGATTTTCCACAAAATCACTCGATCACTTTTTGGAGCGTATATCTGTGTATCTTTTATCCACAGACGACGAAAGTCTCAGCTGTTTCAGCCAAAGATGAATAATCCTTTTTATGTTGTTCAGCGTGTTTTCCCAAGTATGAGACCTAGTGCAATCGAATTTTTATATCATAAACCTACTATGTTCCAAATCTCGTGAATCGTTGGAGCCGTTTTCGAGATCCGTTGAACATGAATAACCAGATAACCAGATAACCAGATATAAAAATATAAACAGCTACAGCTACGACGATGTAGATGTAACGCGGTGTAATAGATGCAACGCAGCTGTCGCCGCGTGGCTAGAATCATCGCTAAGGAATTGCACCTCCACTATCCTCAATTCGAAATTATTCTATTAGACAGATTCAGATGAGTGATACTAGCTTATATTTTCATAAATCAATTGCTTCAGAGTTTCTGCGTTAGAAAAAATAACCGTTAGAAATTCCACTTTGAGAGGAGATTCGACTCTTATAATTATCATCACAAATATCTTAATTTAGAATATTTTATTTTTATGATAAAAAATAACTCCATCCTCAGGAGGAAATATTGAGGAAATGAAGATATTCTCTCTGTAAATTTATTATGAATAATGTAGAATTCCTCCTTGCTACACGTAGGAAATGTTAACAATTTGACAAAATTCAATATCTCAGATGCGACAAAAAAGTGAAGCGCTGAGTGCAGCAAACTATGAGGAAATATCGACGAACAATGCGTGGAAGGAGTAAATTTCTAGAAAGACAATCTGCAGTCTGTCGACTGTATTCTCTGTACTTGACAGCTTCTAGCGCCTCTGGCATCTCAGACATGGTGTAGGTAGAGAAGAATGACTCCACATTGAACCAGTACAAGAGATAGTCGATAGGTCATGATTGTGTTTGCCATAACAGTTTGAATTCTCTGACAAAACTTGATAGAAGAGCAGCCGTTGGCAGAAATACATTCCCTGACAATCTAACTTCACCTATAACTCAAATTGAAATGGGCTCTGTCAGCCTGTGGCAAGGTTGTTATCTTACGAATGATTTCCTTCTTCGTCGAATCATAAAAATGTATTGAAGAACGTTTGAGTAGAGATATCGTGAGCAAGGGTAGTTGTAAAATAGATTTAAAAATAATTATGGAAAACTTCTATCAAGATATAACTCGATTATTCTAAACTGAAGATTGTAGAGGAAATAATCCATTTGTTCATTCTATCAGGATATTCCTAAATTATCATCCTGATACAAGTTGATTATCAGATCCCGTATGGAATATTTCCTCAAACAGAATATGATTTGAAATGAATATATACTCATATATATTATATTATATTAGTACTAGTATACTAGTATACTAATATGATTTGGGTATCACATTATGATTTGAATCATCATAATAACACGACGATCACTTCATTACGGTACCTGTGAGTATCAAACATGGTGAGAGCAGTTACACTATAACACAACTTTATCATAATCACCTTGAAACATCATCATTGAATGTGATTCGATAGAGAACTCAAGTGTAATGAAAGATATATACTAATTATTTCAAGTAATTTGAGTTCATTCTGGGTTAGACTTAACAATAAATGTATATCATCAATAGGAATGGAATAGTGGTAATAATCTGTACTTGAAAATATTATAAGTGATAGAGTTATAACTTGTAAAGAATAGGATAAAATTAATAGGATCCTCTTCAAAATTAATCAACTGCTCATTTAGATAACGAAAAATTTCTAATGGAAATGACTCAATAGTATGACAGAAGCTAAATTAAATTTATAACAATGCTCGCCGCAGTGAGTCATGGTTTCAGTTGTAATACTGTTAATTTATCGAATAATAACATTGTTGACACGAATTCATGTTTTTATTCTAGATTTATTGAATAAAATGGTGATGGAGCAAGAGAAAATGTTAGCCGTTGATTTATAATGAAACAGTGCGTTTGGTTGCGTGTTTGAATGGCGACGAATGTATGAGTAATTGCAGAGGCCGTGGCTGCGGGAGCAGATGTTGGCGGCAAGTGAAATTATGGCGGGAAGCGCGGCGCTGATATTGTTTGAATCGTGTACAGCAGCTGTTAAATCTTTCGCAACCCGTACATTTTAACTCCAAAAACGAGTAAGTAGTTAGTTCATCGTGTACCAGATGCGTTTTAGTGTGGCCCACTGCACAAGCGTGTACTCTGCCTCAGCAAAATAAAACTACATACGACCGTTGAGATCATGTTTTCACATTAAACTCAGGTTTTCACATAATACAGAGTATATACTTGCTCTCACTGGTGATCATATGCGAGCTCTCAGCCATACATGTGTGATGAGCAGCTCAGTAATTATGGATAATTTGAATCTCCGAAGTTTTATTCTGTGAAAATAGAACAATAATATAATAAGTATGGATTATACAAAGATCTAATAATATTGTATTATCACAATTTCTATTATAAAATCCATACTGTCGAGAATAAATCCTCATCAAGTTGGAAGAAATGATTGGCAAAAATATGCGGTGATCATTAGGAATGTGGCCACGATTTACGTAGTCAATAGTCAGGCTTTTGAATTAATCCATAGAAAATATAGTAGACCTGTATGTGAACCAACTGTTATTATGCAAACTAATGAATTAGTTACATACAATAAGAGTTGATGGAGCGTGGGTTGATAGCATGAAATAGCGTACATAATCAAATTATTCAATTTAAGAGGCGAAGGCTCACAGCTTGCATCGAGCAGACTCATGAATGTTTGAATAAATTCCAAGTCACAGATGAAAACGTTTTCATGCTGAGAATTCACTCAGTAATCTTGGAGAATGCGACCAGAACATGTCAACTTAGACTCACTCACTCGAATGAATTTCGAAGCTCTCTTGGATTGAAGATGGATAATGGAAGAGGCAGCTCTATGAATGCTGAAGGACCGAGTTTATTGATTGGTGGAAACGAAAGGTCGTCACCTCCAATCGGATCAGATGTGTGCAAGTTGTGATCTTGGAGGGGGCTTACAAAAGTAAATAAAGCTGTTGAACCGTGAAATATTGCCATCAGTGGAATAAGCTTTGCTGCAGTGGCAGTGTATATAGAAAGTATTAGCACTCTCTCAAATTGTGGGGAATTCTCTATTATAATTTGTGTATTTTGTGTTAACATTGCCAACTCGACCAATTGTGGACTGGAATATTCTAACTTTTCATTCGGACAGTTTTAGTTCAAACACTTTGATCATTCAAACTAACCTACTGTATCTAATATGAAAGACTTCTACAAAGCTTGTCGTCCTTCTCCTTCTCATTTATTCTCCATCAATGTGAAAATAACCATGATAATTAGAGTCAATTATAAAATAATAAATTCATTTGAATAATATAGATATCACCAATTCTATCCTATTTTATTATGATGATCACAGAATGAGAATTTTTCCTTGTAAGGCTATTATCAACAAAGCTCCCGTGTCAGAGGCTCATGCATTGAATTCAATGTTGATGGAGACTGTGAATCATTGTCCACTTGATAACTCAATGAACCTCCATGACGGATGAACTTTAGTCATCACTGTATTTGTGATGTTTGAAACACTGCTTGGAGATTGTCTTCAAATTCCTTTTTTTTGTCCATAATCGGTCCTATAAAATACCAACGCTCGTTTTATTTTAATAATTGCAGCTGATGAGATAATCAATATTTTCGTACGATATAAGGAATCCAAGTTCAGAAGCTTATATGGTGAGGGAGCTGTGAAAATGTTTCTTGTAGTCGTATTTGTCCAAGTCTTTGCACCACTATGCGGGAAAAACCGTGATATGAGCTTATATAATCCGAATCTCTCTCCACATACAGCAGCTCTCTTCTTTACTCCTTGCATCAGCTGCCTTGCTCGTTTGAAGCAAAAACATGATACCTTCCTTATCCAGCTCAACATTGTTACTCCAAACTAAGTAAGCGATTCACCTACTTTCTACCAAACACCATATCTTTGTTCTCCATTTCTCTTGTTACTACACGTTCGGGTATATTTGCTTCAAATCTCGCTGAGCTCAACTCCACCATCTGTGGATTTCAAACGAGTAGTACCCAATTCATGGTTATTGAATCCTAGATTTCACCACTGTTGTTCTGGTTTACTTTATTTCTACACATCAAATTGTTATACACATTCCCTATGGAATAATCCTAGAATTCTTTTTTACTGTATATACAAATATTGATCACAGCACTTCTGACCATAACCTGTAACACATATCTAGCAAAAGATCAATATTCTTAGTGAATGCTGAGTAATCTTCTCTATTTGAACAGAGGTTGGATCAATACAATTTATTTCATTTTTACGTCAACTTCCGTTCTCTCACTCAAATATCAGAAATTAGAATGACATCAAAGATCAAAGTGAAGATTTAAAACTTTCCATTTATGCGCTTTTATCATTGGAGAAAACACAAATATACCGTATATCGTTTGATTACTACATTTTATAGTATTCTTGACTGCAGAAAATTTAATTACTTATCATCATACTTCATTTATTACCACATCACAATCATTGGAATCTATGAATATGCTATGATAAGTATCCATGTGTAGCCTATTATTATTCTCTCCAACTTCATCGAAAATATTGCGATTATTGACACAGACAATAATTATTTCAGATCAGTATCTTCCTGCATTGGGCAATCTGAAACCAAAATATTATTCATAAATAATGTTCTCCATGTATTTCTGGTTGTAAATTTGAATAATCATGAATAACCATCTGGATCGATCTGTCACTGGCATTTTTCAATCAAATTATGATTTTGATTTTTTTTCATGTTTCAAGCGAAATCCGAAAATGCGTGAGTTCAATATATGCAAACTCAGCAAACCCGACTGAGGCTTACACTGATTTCAATGGTTAACAATCTTTCAAGTATTTGGACTGAATTCGATTGTGAGGAGGATTGTGTAATTAATTGGAATCCGATCCTAACTTGTTATTGATGAAGATTCCATGGTAGCCAGAACAATGTGGAGCTTCAACAATCCAACGATCAGTTTCATGAATGTTTTCCGCATACTCGGCTCAAAATATCTTGGACTTTCTAAACTTGAGAAACATTCCCTGCAAGATCGTATTAATAGTACCATAGCTTCTCTAGGTTGAACAGGATCAGTTTAATATTAGAATATTTGTTCCCCTACATGAGCTCCAAATCCTCTTCAAAATATCCTCCACTCCCTAGAACATCCTCTGCGAAATTCCTGAGAATCCACGCCAACTGTTTTCTAGAGTATTCTCGGATCTGATGTTGAGCTTTACGTAAGCTACTTCGTGGAATAGCACTTATCTAACTATTTCATTCGTGATTATCCTGATTATTTTAATCTGCGACAAGGAAAACACGGTTATAGTAACAATGGAATAGGTAATACGTTACATTGATTTCAAATTTCCACTTAATCCACCATTTTCGAAGAACCTCGTCTTTGTAGGTACAAATTCTAATATCAACATGTATTATATTCAGCCTTATGGAATCGAATATATTCGATGATGAGCTGGTGGTGAGTGGCCGATTGGAGGAGCGTGGAGCGGAGAGCAGACAAGACAAGCCGTATGTCGTCAAAGCTCTAATCCCCATAACAACGCTAATACCTTCTCCTCATGGAGTAAGCCTCTATCTGGAGCACTTGGGCTCTGTTGCGGCTCGGCTCAGCATCGTGATACCCGCTCTTCCTTATCAACATCGTCTAAACTCCAGCTGCTTGCTTGCTGCTGCACATAAACTAAACCCCACATGAGAACACCTGGTGCCGTGCACTCTCTACCCAAACGCATTATGAAGAAGCTGCTGCTGAAAGCACTTCCTTAACAACAGCTCTTCCTCTTAAGCAAAATTATACGGCATGAATACATATAATGTATTCAGTGCTAAGATAATGATGATACCTTCAATCAATAGAATAAATCGGATTTGTGTGGATGCTATGATAATCAGTCATAATATATTGATGCTTGAAATGTGTAATTGAATACGCCGCAATTAAAAATATATATTTATATCGCATGTAATATGCAACTGTTTTTTCCTCTATGTTAATAATGATTAGAGCTACAGAATTTGATGTATAA
Source organism: Nilaparvata lugens (assembly GCF_014356525.2). NCBI lineage: Eukaryota > Metazoa > Arthropoda > Insecta > Hemiptera > Delphacidae > Nilaparvata > Nilaparvata lugens. Next base: position 19,201,343 of record NC_052507.1, read on the forward strand.
ATTTGTATTGCTAAATATGATTGATTTTCGTAAAAAGAGATAATTATTGTTAAGGCTTTGTTACATGATACATAGCTACTGAGAACAAACTGAATAAATATTTGATAATGAGAAAAAAGTTCTGAATTGAGAAAGCACCATTTCTTGTTTCCAATGATTTCATACAAATTTAACTGTGCACAAAGAAGACTATCAGAGTTGTGAATGGACAATTATTGTTGTTTGCAATATTTGAAACATTCATCTGTTCTCGAAATAGTTTTTTTTCTGGATTGTTGGCGAATTGAATATGAATATGAATATTGTGATATCCTTTTGATGCTTCCCAAACATGTTTACCGTTCCCGGCTAATAAAAAACATGATTGGCTATTTGAACAGCCGAGCCAATTGAAAGTCAGTGAGTCTGTGTAGGTGAGTCGCCCCCAGCGATAATATTTCAAAATGAACACCTACACGACCCCTAGTATTTTCCGTCTGTAAAAAATGACTTTTGAAATTCGCCTTGCACCTTTCATAACAAATCGCGCCATTCCACGTCATTGGTGTATTATTTTTATTCATATTTCACAGTCGCTTTTTGCACTGGTCGAGTTAAGCGAGGAGAAGGGGCGAAAGTTTAGCTTTGCAGCGACCACGCGAAGAGAGGAAACGGGAATTTAGGTGGAAGAAATTTACTTTTCCGACAGCAGCGGAAGAAATTCGTAGTGAAAAATTGCGAGTGCCGGTGTGTTGGCTCTGAAACGCTTTCTCAGTGCGCCTCTGGGAGCAAGCAAGCCACTGTTTGACTGATAGCCCACAATCCCGAAGTCAGGAGGCACACACTGCTGAGACCCCGCTCCCTTCAGCACTCGCAGCTGACGCGCAACTTAATAGATGACTCAGACGTAAGCCAGCGCACGGCGCAGATGAGGTGTCGACTGAAATCGGCAAGAAGTCGTTTAAAGGATCAGACGGATGCCATTTCTACAAAGTGAATCAGATTTGAAGAATTGCTTTGACGGAGAGAATGAAGCCAATATTGCCGAATGACAGTTATATTGGATTTGGCAGTTTCAATATTTCATGATGTCTAGTTTAGTTTAGTTTAATTTTCGTCTTCATTGTATAGTCGGTGGGTGTTTCTGTATGAAGTATAATATATAATAGATATAAATCTACCAATGGAGTCTACTTCTACAAGCAATCGAAGTATTGTATAATAAACTGAATTCAGGTCCCCCTTAAATTCCTACTGAAATATAGAATGTTAGTAGTATTTTATGAGAGTAGTAAGAGCCTTTCAAAAACGTTCATGAAATGATACCCTGGGGACGGGTAGCATGACTTTTCTCATTTCCTTGACCCATCAAGTTAGCCTTAAGTTGAGGAGTGATTCATCTTATACTTATAACACATAATACTTCATAACACAAGTGTACTCAAACAGACATTCGGTTTCTCAGTGATTAGATTTTCATTAGAAGTTATATTACGGAAGAATGAGAAACGTGAAAAATTCTTTGATATCTAGCAATTCAATTTGATGAATGATTTGTAATCAATAGCCCAATCAAGAAAGTAAATTTCAAATATAATAGAGTTTAAATAAATGTTGATTCTTTTACCAATTGGATTTAGTAAAGATAGTGGTGCTTCAGATTAAAATGCAAGGCTATCAAGCATTTAATGATCTGAAAGCAAGGCTTTCAAAGCTTGAAGAAATTGCCTACAATGCAAAATTAGTTGCAAGTGTGTCTGAAAGGGTATTAAAGATGATACTGAATGCTGTGTTATAATGGCCAAATTGTTTGTTCACAAACCATTCTACAGCACACAATGTTCTGCGCTCTTCAGAGTTGATAGCAAGTGAACCACAAAGATTTGTAAGACGTTCGCTACAATGGGGGGGAAGGAGCAAACCAAACGCACTCTCCAAAGACGCAATCGAATTAATGGCCGGCTTGTCTGAGGCGAAATTTGCAGGGTGAGAGAAAGTAGCTCAACTCGAAAAGATGTGGGTGAGAGTGAGAGGAAGCAGGGTGCCAATTACTCCTCTCTTGGTTGCTTGGTCTGTTGATTAGATTTATGTCCACGTCGCTGACTGTGGTGGTAGAGCTTGTGGGTGCCGGGGAGGGGGGGAGGTACCGGCAAGGGTGCTGCCCGTACGCTAGACAAACTCAGCTGTTGATACCTCCCCTGATTAATATCGAGAACTTTCTAGGTGGCTGGCAACCAGGTTCAAGTCCAAGGCAAGTTTAAGTCGAACAAGGAAGTTGGCACAGTCTTCCAACTTTCTCAATGCTTAATTTTGGAAGAACTTATTCCGAAATGTTTTTAAGGTTCACAAAGTTTACATTCAGAGTCGGAGCAAACACAATTTTCCTGAAGCTGTACAAACTTTTCGAAATAATTATTGAAATACCAGATTTAGGACCACGTTATGAAGGAATTGTTGAACTTCATTGACTCAACTTAAACTAGACTAACTTCTAAATTCGACTTTGTAATTGTGGGAGAACATGAATGCCTATCCAGTTTGAGCAAGAAACACAAGTAAAAGAGTCGAGAGACAATACTAGAAGAACCTCTGGTAAAGCATGTTATATACACGGTGAAATCATATGCAAATCAGTTTACCAACAATAATATCCGCTGTACAAAATATATTGCCGTGTATAGAATATTCTAGAATGTATGACTTTCAACTGTGCTCTTGGTTTTTCTGTTGGAATGATGGGTGGCTGCTTAATATTACCTCTACTAGCAGACAGTCATTATCAACTTACAGTGACTCAGAACTCACCTAAAACCGTTATTCCATTCATCTGTCATCGCCATGCCTTTCATCACCCAATAACAAGCATAAATGGTGCTTTTGTGAGAATCATTCTTGGCAAAAACAAATTGATAGAATAGATTTTTCCTTGAGGACTAGTGAGGTAAGTATTTGGGAGAAATCTGTGACTGCTATTATTGAATGTTTCAATATTATTCAAACTTGCTCTTGTGAAGTTTTCCAGATTTTTCATCATTGTGAATTCTCATTTCTCCGCTCTACTTCGCATGGAACACCTGGAAATTCCAAGGCTCCTAAGATGATAAAATAAGTGAATACACAGCGAATTCTGCTGTGGAACGATTCAAGCTCGGTGCTTCATCACATGTAATTCCCAAGAGCTTGGTAGTAGCAACACTTTATCATAAGTGTGGAGCTCTTGAGTCAGCAGCCACCCTATTATTGTTTTCAAGGAGGAACAGCGAAATTTACTGCCCTCTCCAATGTAGCACGTGTTCAGCAACACTACTGTTTATAGTAACGACAACTGTAAGATAATTCATTAGCTTGATAATTCAAGGTTACCAATAAATTACAATATTATTAATTTTGGTAATACAGTACACCATGAAAATTGGATCTATTTTTGTGAATAATCGATGGTTGACTGTAAGTTTTTATGAAAAAATTCATTCATTAGAATACGTGTGAGAGAAAATCGGGATGCTCTATGTTGTATACTCTATGTTTATGTTGTTTTATACTCTATGTTGTATGCATTGAATAGAACATAGAGTCGTATGAAACTAATAGCACATAAGTTGACAATTCCCCGATTACGAATTACACAACACAAAAAAGTACAGTAACAACAAATTTAATGTACACAAGGTTCTTTCCATGTATCACATTTTACTTAAACGTAAGAATACAAAGTGACAAGCTCTTCCGCATCTGGGGAGATCTCATGATAGATCTCTCCTGTGGTGGAGCTATGCGAGAAGAGAATACTAATTGCGATGAGGCAGCAACAATAGAGAGGCACTCAGAGTTATTCGGGGGACAATAACAAATAGCATTAATATTCGCCGCTCGCCTCGGGTCTCTCATTCACACACATGCGTGCAAGCGTGCATGTCATCGCCGCAAATAATAATTATTAGTCAACGAAAGACCGTGAAAGGGCAGGGCGAGCGGCGGATTTGGCTGTGATTGATATACTCTAAATTCAGCATGGCCAGATTGCTTGTTCTCATTTTGCTCGATCCGACAAAAGCCATTTATATGGGCATCTCTTTTGATGGATTGTTCATCTCTTCACGCATTTTCCATATAGATGTGATGTATTGTGTGCGTTGACAAATCTCATAGAGTATCCTATACAACACTAATGAAATAGCTGAACGGAATCAAGAGGAGGGAAGTTCCTGGTTGGACAATTTTGTGCTATGAGCCCAACTTGTGCGTGAATGAAAAGAGGGATGAAATAATTACAATATTGACGGAATCACAATCTCAGACAAAATCATCCAGCTCGTGAAATGAGACTTCCAATCGATTGAATCTATGTTTGGTAAAATAAACTCAAACAAGTATCATGAAAGTATGATTTCATGTAACTGATGAGCAGACCCAGAAAGTATTTGAACTTTGAAATATTTGAAGTGAAGTTTGAGTTTATTCATAGCTTTCGAGTCATCAGGCTACAAAACCTGTTCAATGAGCAGTAATTAGTTCTTAATAAAAACAACTACTCATTCATTCAGACATTTAGGTCTTGGATTCATAATTCAATTGAATGAATCCATTATTGTTTCCATTGATGTATCTTGGATGATATAAATCATTGATGCATCCTTCATACGAAATTCTTAATCTCTTTAAATATTCATTCTGCTTTTCCCCATTTACATTAATCCTGCTTCATTATTTATTTTCAATCTTATATTCCTCTTCGATTTCCAAACCAAGTTCTTAATATGAGGACGATTGCTATTTTCGCCGTGAATATAGGATTGATTTTCCTCATTCTACAGTTATTTTCTCACGCCAAGCACGAGCGTCATTGAAACGACAAGACAATCATTCGATTCAAGAAAGCATTTCCCATATCCCAGGAGTTCTAATTATATATTCATTCAACAAATGATAACTGCTTTTCAAGGTGGGCTTCACATTCAGTTGCACCTCATGAATTCCCCTGCCTCTGAATAATGATTCGACGATAATCAGTGAATAATAAATTGGATCCAAGGGACGCAAAAGGAAATTTGAATAACAAATTGAAGCCAAAGAGCGAGCGAATAGCGACAATCCATATTCATCATGAACTTCAATCATTGACGACTTTGGATTGTAGGATTGACGATTCCTCAATCGATAATCATTTTCAAGAAGAGAATCATTTTCATTCAGGCGAGTGAAAGCAAGAGCGAAATCGCCTACTCACCTTGAGTCAGACGTACATAAAAGAAGAGCGATAACTTGACATACCATTCATTAATCGCTTGTAAATTCCTAGATTGAAGTTTATCTTTTGCTTTTTTCAACGTTCTTGTCAACTTGCTTGTCTGTCTGTAACGTACACATTTTACAGACTTACATTCTATTATCTTTTTTCAATCGACTTATCTTAAATTAATGTTTATCGTTGTATGCGAGAATAAATAATATTCATCCAAACCTATGGATTTACTCGTAAATTACATTAGATTATATAGATTCCACAATTATATTCAACAAGTGTCCAAGAAACTAGAAAGTTCAGTCTTACAAGATGTCAAATTATCTCTAGATAAACTGGGAAACTTGGGAAAAAATCAATTATATAGCTTGGCCAAAAAAGGATATTTCCCGAGTCATTTCTTTTCGACATAAGTTAAGTAAGTATTTCAAATGATTACAAGCAGAAGCGCTCCTGTTACAGGGATCATTCCTTGATATTTCCTACAAGAACATCTAGTGTTTAGATATAATTTACAATAATTTCATGCATTCAATTGAATAATATTAGAGCTAATAGGAAGAAGAGTCGAGTCTTGGACGAGCATATTTTCAATGAGATCAAACCCAAATTATTTTGTTTCATAATTAGTTCTAAAGGACTTGCTTCTTGGAGAGTTTAATTGCATGAATTCACCAGCAGACTCCTAGATTCATTCACCTGGAAACTGAGATGTAAATCTTGTTAGTTCAAATGACCTACCACTTAAATGATATGCTCGTTCCCATGGAACGCTACACTTTGCTTGGATCTGGATCTCTCAAAATTTCTCAACCTCATAATATGAAGCCCTTTCAAGTCTATCTGAAAGTCAGTATGGATCTGGATCTCTTGAAATTTCTCAGCCTCATAATATGCACCCCTTATTGAGGCTTTCTAATTTATCAATAAAATATGTTCAACGAAAGAATAAATGAAGTACCACCTATGAAGCATTCACCTCAGGTCACAAGTCACAATTCACAAGCGGTCCTGACCTCTATAGGCCTATAGCTGGTTTTCGTTCACTCATCTACTCGAACATCATGGTTATATTTTCATCAAATTCATTTTCTCCCGTCCTGTTTCAAAAGTCCTGATCTGAATTTAAAGAGCTACAAAATTGCAATCAATTCTTTCTTGCATAAATTTCCATAGTGGACAGGTTTTTTCCTGATGATAATCACATTTCAGTTGTATTGTGACGAATGTGATGGTATTCCTCCATAGAGAATAAATACAAACTGGGACTAGATGTTTTCGACCGCTATTTAATGCTCAAATTATCACAAAAAAAAACCTGGTTTCATGGCTTAACCAGCCACATCTCCAGCTTTATATAGCTTCAAACAGGATAGTAAACAGCACAGATGAAGATTTGGCTAGTGAAGCCATTACACCAGGATCTGTTTCGCGGGAATTTGAGGAATGAATGGTGGTAAGTTATATTTAGTTTGTATTCAAATCAAATTCGATTTCCAATACTTACAGAAACATATAATTTGTATTTATTGATAGGCTAATCATATTTTTTGAGGAAGTTGGTAGATTTATATTGAAAAGTGATTCAATGTATCACTCAAGAGCAATAAGAAAGAAGTATTCCAGAAATACGGAGTCCAGAAATAGGATCTTAGACGACAGATCTGATTGAATGTAAGAAGCGCTTCCATTCATTGCTCTTGAAAAGAGATGAAAATCGAAGCGAACCTGATGATGGATAATTAGTTCTCATACTGAGATCGAAAAAGGGGTTTCAACCCCATTCAGACCTTCCACTATGGAATCGCTACGGATTCTTGGCCTGATTACTTGCTCCTTTCTCTCAGCCATTGCCTGTCTACCAATCTCAAAGTATTGATTTCAGAAACTGAGTCCTGAATTTTTCTCTTTCGATATCGTTTACCCAGCTCATTGGAAAAGTACTTAACAGTTGAAGGATGGATTATGTAATAAGCTTATTCGAAATTCACCCATGCTAATATTCGAAATTTCTGAATTAAGATGAAACTTTATCAAGTTATGTATTGTACACACTCCAGTGTACACAAATAATAAATATTAAGGTGAGCTTCATTCATAAAGTATAGTTTGAGGCTAATTGTTAGTCGATTACCTTAGTTTGAGTCATTCATTCTGTCTTATCCATTGAGAGAAGAATAGTTACAAGTCAATTTCTTTATCATCCAAACATTCAATTGTGCAATATTATTCAAATATTTAAAAAAAGTCGTATGGTTTTTGTTGGTGGCGAGTCCATTCCAGGAAGATCCACCTCACCTCAATCTATCATTTAAGATTTCAATGAGCCCAACTTCATCCGGGACCGACAATTGAACTTGCCCATTCGATAACACCTAATAAAAAACTTTTGGTGATGAGCGGGTTAGAACACGGGATCTCTAAGCTGCTGCGAACGCACTCTATCAACTAAACCACGGATCACTTCTCTTTAAATATTAGTGTTTATCAAAAAAAGAAAGCTTCTTTCGGAATTGCATCTCATTTCCAAGAATCATCATTATACGAGTTTGATTCTGTCAAAAAATAATTTTATTAATTACTTATTATTTTCTTTCAGCTCATGCAATAAGATACCCTGAAATTAGAATTACTGAGTACAAATGATTTATCAACAATATAAGTACAGTTTTTCGGAAAGTGAGTTAATAACCATTTATTCAACATCAATAAGTCTAATGAGATCATTCAAGAATCCATGTTTCATCCGGAAAGATCTTGTGAGAGTAAAGCTCGAAATTCTTATCTTATAAAATAGAAAACAGAATGAAAATACTATCTTCTAACAATCCTTTTACCCAATAATCTTCACTCACGATATAAAAAGCTCCAATAATTAGCAAAACATGCTGCAAGAAGACTCTCCAATTTCAAATGAGATTATACGTGTACCAATCAATCCTTTGCCTGACAGTCCTTTATCAGTTTTTCTGCTTGTAAAAGATTGCCACACCTTAATTAAGGCTCTGTGTGATTTTGAGGCGTCAGGCGGCGGCACGAGTGTTTGCTTGCTGTTCAGCCATTGATTGCATTGACCTCCATTGCACGTTCCATTGTTATTTCTCTACAATAAACGAAAATCTCTATTGGGAGCTCTGGATATTGTACTGAATACTGTATTCTCTACTCTAAAATAATTTCGTAACACAATTATAATTAATCCAGGACATAAATTAATTGATTGAACTTGATGTGAATGAACTATAATAACTTATAACTATTAATACTATAATAACTATTGTGGAAGCACATTTAATAAGCTGGTAGAACTCGAAATGATTGATAACGAGCAACTCGATAAGATAAGGCTCCACCACCAGCAAATTATCACTGTAAATTATTATTGATTCTTCAATTATTTTATTTTGTTACGGTTGCAAAGGTTCGCAGAATACCTTGTAAAATTATAATTGCTCCTCTCTCGGAAAGGTATTTTCTAAATTTGCCCTTCTGGCGACATAATTTAAATTTTGTTATATTGAGACTATTTATATCTCATTCGCAATAATTGAGGGTGCTTACCCCCTCCCTCTATCAAATTTGGGGAAGGGTGTTATCACCTTTTACAACGTCACTCCCTCCCTCCCAGCGATTTGAGTAGACTCGGACTCATCTGGCGACTCCTCTAGTCTTTGGTTTTACTACGGTAAAGTGTGCGGTAGTGACTTGTTGGCTATAAATTCTAAAATCGGAACTGTGATATTATATTAAGTGTTAGTGCTGATGGACATAAACAATACTCTAACGGCTGAGGTAATATCCGTGCACATACTCGTAGAATCGGTGAGTCTATTCCAATTTAATAAGATTAAGGCTAACAAATGACCCTAGGTGTATCTTGTTTCCACATTATATAACTATAATAACCTATGAATACAAATTCACATATAGCACCGTTCGGAAGAGTGGATAATCTTTATTCTGTTTGTTCAGTGTAGTGTCGTCAGTTCAATCCAAATTGAGAGATGAATGTAGGATTTTGTTTATTCTTATACGAGTCTATAGGAATTCTAGAGAAGGTTATCCATTATGAGTTTATGACGAATGCCACTCATCTACCATGGGTGGATATTTATTCTCCTCCCACAACTGAAATCCTTGTAACGGCAATACCTGGAATCAAATATACAATAAATGGAGAAGTTCAACTGATTATCTAACCATTGATTGATTATTGTAAAACTTGTTCGATTCATGTTTGCACTTCTACACATCATGATTCAGAATACTCCAATAAGTTCTACTTGTCTTGTACTATCCAAAATCTCTATCTTATTCTCCCGGTCTCCATCAACCTTTAATAAATTATCACCATAGATGATAAACATCTGAATGAATATATAAATTAATTCAAATCATCATGTGTTTATTATAATCAATACAGAACTCAACCAATCAGATCATTTTTTTTCAAGAATCTTGTTTTGATTAATTTTTTAGGTTAGTGCATAAGTCTTGAAGTTGTGCTCTTCTTCATTCTATTGAACAAAAGTGGGAAAATCAATTGGTTAGATTTTCGTAATCACCAGATCTATCACAGGACTAAGTATGGGAATAGATTACTACGGAGTACTGGGACTCACACGCAACTGTGATGACCTGCAAATCAAAAAAGCTTACCGAAAACGGGCAATAGAAACAAATCCTGAGAGAAACGCTGGAGGAGCTCTCAAAGAGCTGTTTGTTTTGATTGGTGAGGCCTACGATGTGCTGAGTCAGCCCAAATGGAGAGCGGTCTACGATCAGTACGGCGAAGAGGGAATGAAAAAAGGAGTGCCGAGTCCTCAGGGATGGATACCTCCCTACGCTTATCACGGAGACCCAGTCAGAACCTATCAGGAATTTTTTGGAACATCTTCACCCTATGCAGATATCCTACAGTTGGAACTACCCACAATGGATGGTGAGTTAATAATCAGCTTTATTGCCAACCAAGGTAATGTAAATTCAAAAAATACTGATGTATTTAGCTATTCATTTTACGGTTCATGAAAATCTACTATAATTGATTGTTATTGTATGAATGCACTTATATGCATCTTTTTAGTACTTAAGTGGACCATGAAGAAATAAGTCTAAAGGAGGGTAGGCTGAGCATCAAGGATTATATTATACAATATATACTATCCTTGATTATCCTTGAGTATATTTAAAACCTATTTTTCGACACTTACTCTAGCCACTATAATTTCGTCAAGCACTGGCAACTCTTTTCAAGTTACATGCAATATTTTTGCTACGAATAAAGGCATAGAAAGTTTAGATGGAAGGATATTGATGAATTCACCAGTTTTTCAGACTCTTTTTAATAATTTTCATGAGCTTTTCTTCAAGAATGTATCACACTCATTTGAAAATTGTATCATCTACATGTCACCTAACATCTTATTAAACAGTTATTTCCTTTTTTCTATGAGAATGGAGAGGAAGAGCTCTAAAGAAAAAAGGTCCTCCACTAGTTCAACCCCTCCAACTCACCTTGAAAGAACTTTACTTGGGTGCCATCAAAAAAATGAAAATCAAACGCCGGGTTTTTGCCGACAATTTGGAAGAGACCACCATTGTGAAGTACGAAGTCCTGACCATTCCAATCAGGCCTGGTCTGCCACCAGGTACGGAGATAGTGTTTCCGGAAAAAGGCGACTGTGGTCATTCTACTATCCCAGGAGATATTATTTTTGTAACCGAGGATCTACCACACAGCAATTTTCGGCGTGAAGGCATCAATCTTCTGACAACAGTCGACATAGATTTACAGGAGGCATTGACTGGCAAAACAATTGACTTGGAAACTCTCGATCAACGACAGATTCGAGTGCCTATAACACAAGTTGTCTACCAAGATTATGTGAAGGTGATATTCGTTTTCAAAGCTCAACCACAAAATATCAAATATATCACATTCTAACATTCATACACAGTAGATATTCTGTTCGTTGATTAATTCTTAATTAGTAATACAATAATGCTAGGAAGTATTTTCAATTGTAACACAGCTATCAATTCTGTTGTTAGTGAGATGTGAGACAATCATAGAAGAAGTATACTGATATACTTATTATTTCCATTCTCACATTTTCATGACTATGAGAGTGATGTCAATCCTCGAACCTTACAAGGATTAAGTCTTTGATATTCCCAGAACTTTGACTAATGATAGATTTCGCTTCGAGTTTGTGACCACCGCATTCCGCAAGCATCAGTAGCTCTTCTTAGTAAATCTGGGAAAAATTGATAGAATGGTGAGATATCATCAACAATATTATCCTGTCATAATAAAAATGGATCATGGAGAGATCCATGAAAAGGGAGCTCTTCATAGTATGTTTTGGAGAAAATCAAATGGTCTATTCTCACATAACAAGCATAGTATGCTTAATGGATAAAATCAGATTCTTCAAACTGTGATAATCATGATGTTAAGATAGTAATAAAGATAGTATACATTCTAAATTTTCTAGAATGTGAAGCACATGTATGTTGAGGCATGTTTCTTACGAGAGATCTCTGAGGAAAATATACAGTATTTTTGTGTAATTTATTGGGGATACAATCCTTGCTTTGAAAAGTATCATCTACTTATATCCTTTTTGACCCAATGATTAGAAAAATATTAGTATGATAAATTCATTTAGGGCTTTTGAACAAATTTAATCCTTTGAATTTGTTCCGAAGGTGGTGCATTCGGAAGGCATGCCTTACGTGGATGATCCAGACCGCTATGGTGATTTGCTAATCGACTTTCGGATTAAATTTCCTGTTTATCTGCCAGAGGAGAGTAAACGATTCATCAAGAGAGCCATGGCAATGCCTGGAACTGATGGCCAACAGCTAGCTGATCTTGTTCTCCAATACATTGGCCCTAAGGAGGGATCAACAAGATGCCCACCAAACAGCTTATGGGATAGGATATGAATGTTCATCAATTTAAATTTCTCCATGCGTTCAGATTAAGGCTTCTCTGATGCATTCAATTTATCGGATTTAATATTTGGTCTGTCTACAATCCACAAATGTTTTGATCGAACTGGTCATTATTTCCAATGATTTATAAATTATCACAGTAATGTGAAGATAATAGATAATTGTCAATTTGAGCAACATTTATGAAATACAAAGTATTTTCAAATTGGACTATATATTAATTAACAATAGCCTATGCTATTCGCTCACTTATAAAAATTATAAAACAAAATATAACAGACAATGAATCATTTTTTTGTAGATTCATATGACATATTATGATCCAAATAATATAGTTTTTATTCCATCTATTGTAATAATTATGTGTGTCTACTAATAATGAATTTACAAATACAATCTATCACTCAATATTAGTTTGAAATTTGAATTATTCAGTCAGTTACATAACAATGCTGAAACATAAACGATATGATATCCTAGCAGTTGCTGAACGTTGTAGTACATTGTATGATACTGTTTTTATCTTGACAATTTGTTATGAAGATACCTTGAAATACAATATAATTTTAGAGTTGTGTTTGGCTGTTTAGGGTCTCAAGTACAATTTTTTTCCCTGAGGGAAACATTCTTCTTCGGATGGCATAGCCATATAGAAATTAATAGACTATAGATTTCTCAAGTCACGTGATGATAATGATATTTCTTCTTCACTCACATCAATCAATTTCATCAATTTATTATAATAAGTAACGTATCTTCAACTTTGAATAATATTATTATTATTGTATAATATTTTCCTTCAAAAGGTTACTTCGATATACTTGCATATTTTCATGCTATAAAATCTCAATGGAAAACGTTTGTATAACTAATAGACACAAGACATAGACACCATAAATAATAGACACAAGATTGGTAGAAATTACGTTCAAATGTATTGCCATATTTCCCACGTTTCTATCGCAGATTTTATTATCCCATGCTATTGAAATTTAGTTAGGAGAGGAATGACTGTATCTTCTAACTCTGGGAGGAAAATAACCTCGTTCACTTAACAACAATCTCCATTTATCAAAACCCACCTAATAAAGCTGAAGCGTCATTCACCAGCATCATCCTCCCTAATACCTGCTCACATGCCTGAAGCTTACATCATCCACCGTGAAGATACCGTATCACTCAATCATCCTATTGTGTATAGACCAGAAAATTTGCTTCAATTTGTATGATATTGATAGTCTCATATTGGGACTAGAAATTTAGAGGAAGACTTTTCAAATTACAAAAGGCAAGGCAGGCTCATAATATGCAATTTCAGTTAATTGAACAGTGGATAGAAGCACACCATCAAGAAAAGCCAACAAATCACTGGCAAACAAAGAAAGAAAATATTCAAAATAGCTTCTCATGAGACACACAAGTAACAATGATTCATTTTTCATATTGTCTGTTATGTTTAACAATAGGAACATAGGTTGTTGATCACAACAAAAAATTACATAGGCAGAGAGCGGCATGACGGCAGAAGCCGCGTGACGCGTGACGCGAAAGCCGATGCAATCATGGTAGTTGCGGGGGGAGTGACACTGAGGGCACATTCCTTGTTGACAGCGCATATAATTCTACGGCTACAAATTCAGGTTGAGCGCCAGACCAACAAACAGGTCGACAGCTAATTATCAGTCGAGTGAGGGGTTCATTCTTCGAAAGCTTGTTTGGCGCTTGTCTGCAGAGTCGAAACGCACGCTTATTCCTCCGCGCCGTTGCTGGAATAGAGCCGAGTCAGTTGGCATATTTGTTGACGGCAGGCGCTCAGCCGCTGTTCGGCTCAGCAGCAGCAGCAGCAGCAGCAGTAGTAGCAGCAACTGTCAGTTACACCGTGTAAACAGCGTGGAGCAGCTCGCTCAACAACTCGATTAGCAGCGCTTGTTGCTTGTTGCACGTTTTCCTGCGGCAGCGTGCTTCCAATATGTATGCCTCACTCCCTCTCACTCGTGCTTCCACTTCGTTTGCCTTCTCGCTCTCTCTCGTGCTTCTACTCCCTGTGCTTTACTCCCTCCTCCTCTAATACTCCACCTTCTCATGTGTTTCACTCCGAATGAAAATCACAATACAAATCAAATGCAGATAAATGCTCTTCACCCTCTTTCAATGCAATTAAATTGATTGTCTAGGTTTTGGTTGTGTTACACATGTCATGGTATATAATGCAATGCTATTAGTAACTTGAATTCGTTGGATAATAATAAAAAGTTTGATTGAATTAATTCAGTCTGAGATCTGCTGTAGAATCGGTAATGAAATGCTTGCGGAGGTGGACGATAGGGTCGAACACAGCGTGAGAATCTATTATCATTTATAGTAACTGTGACATCGATTGAATTTCACAATATTCTCTGCTCCTGGATAATGTCTACATTCATGGATATTAGAGTATTTCTCAATTTCTTTCCAAAGCAGATTCATGATATGATTTGAAGGTTCAACTTTTTTTAATGTCTCATATATATTATAGGTTCACTACCTGTACTGGACAAATTTTTCAATTATTGAGATTGGCATGTTCTGATTCGAGTTATTCGTGAATTGGATGCAACATAAGAACACTTGATGCATTTGGTTAATGTTTGGAAATTTGAAATGTTGAGGGATGGAATATGGAACAATTTTGAATGAAAGTAGGTGCCGTAATGATTCTCTCCAATCTTATTTACTTGTACTTGCTCGAGTGATTCGAATACTGCTTGATAATAAATATTCTATGATAATATGAATTATAACGGAACATTAGTTTATTACTTCATGAATTACAGAGAGCAAAATCATTGGTTATAAGCAGTTGTTGAGAAATAATCTATGGTATGGTAGTAATTTTACAATCAATCGCTCAATAATCGATTCATATTTTTTATTGCAGAATTCTTATTTTGTTGCACTGTATGTGATGAGAAGAAACGTTGTAAGAAGGGAAAGTTGTAATTAGGTTATGTTAGTTGATGTTTTTCAATATTACTCCTAATCATGAGTCACGTGTTCCACAAGTAATGGTAGTCCGTTTATGGGGTGAATATTATTTTAGAGATCCAAACCTCGAGTCGACCCTCAAAGAAGCAAAACCAAGAATTAAGCATCTGTTTTCCAAGTGAGCTCTTTGGTTTGGCGAGTGCCTGTAGAGAAAAACAGTTTTTTAGTGATGAATATTTCATGAGGCCATTAAGCGCGATGAGCCCGGCGTCGAGACGTGACTGGACCCGGAATTTGTGTGGCGGCCCGAGGGAGCCCTCACGAACCGAGGCGAATTTCCTCGGACTGCTGACCGCGTGTAAACCTGACCTTCCTCATGACTCATCCTACACTTTACTGCTCCAACGTCGCCGACCTGAGGCGGCCAACTCTACGCAAACACTTTCCACTTCCGTTTGATGAAGTCCTCTGCCTCCACCCTCATCAAAGACGCAAACTTCATGTCAGTACCCTTCAGTTTGTATGACTTTCACTTGATGACGGAATATGTGACAGCACCAAAATTCAAATATTGTTTTCTGACCATGATAAATATCAAGATTGAGAGAACATCACATTTATGTGAGAAGGATGATGATCAAAGAAATGAAACATTTGAATGATGTTGAAATGAAACATTTTCATCAATGAGAACAAGTGATCATTTGCTCGGGAAGAGAATCATACCACAAGAATCAAATAATCATCACCTAATTGAATTCAAGAGATTGATAATACATAAAATAATACATTTCAAGTTGTTCCATTTGGTTCTCATGAGGAACATATCATAGGTCCATTTATATGTTTCTATTTAGTAGGCCCGTTCTTATGTCTAGTCACAGATAGGCATATGAGCTAGTTTTTGATAAGCAAATATCTGTATGACCCTTCATTGTTGGAACCCATTTTGAAACAAAAACACACTACAGTATACTCATTTGTTTGATGATAGCTGCTACATAGTTCTCTATTTGCATAAACTAGATATTAAACTGCTGTGATTTAGTAGAAAGACAATAATGAATTAGTACATTTCTCAAATTTATCCTCCTCTCAATAACTGAGCACAATTCCAACATATATTACGTTTATTGGATGGATGGAGAATGAATGAGTTTGATAACATATTCAGCTAATTCACAATACTAAAACCGTAGATGTATCATGTCATCTCTAGTACAAGGTATCCTCAGTTTTTCTCCCCCAATCTGTGAGTTTTTTTAATAAAGAATAATACAGAGATATAGTCTTATCTGTTATATACTCTTCATAGAGATATTTTTACTACTGTACAATTCATGTAATATATAATTCGTACTGGGAATTGTAACTACTGAACAATTTATGTGATATATAGTTCTTACTGGGAATTGAATCGAGTTCATCAAGGAAGAAAGAATTCAATTCCATTCCGATGCTGGCAACATAATTATGAGTTCCGTGGAAGAGGAAAATACTCCAAATTGAATGGGACTCTCGAAACGTTTCGACTAACACATTGATAGATCTGTAGACTTCATTTTCTGATTCTTCGAGTACCAAAGCGATGATGTTTATCATGATGATGATGTCGATAATGATGATAATAATAATAATTCCAGCCCTCCACGATTCCTAAACGGAATGCTTACATTGGGCGAGTTCATGAAAAAAAACTTCGCAAGTCGTTTTTTCTTTTACTTGCAACAGTTGAAGCGGCAAAAGTTTATCGTTCTTTTCTCGCGAAATTTCGTTTTATCAAGCGATTTAAATGCACGAGTCTCTGCTTGCCTGTGTAGTTGAGTTTCCGGGCCGAGTTTCTGGCCTGAGAGAAGTGAATAGGAATGCGAGTTTGCTGCCGAATAACCTCGTAAAGTCTGCTTTCGCTGAAGGTCCGCAAGATAGGAAACGTCGACTACCTACCCACCTGGCAATAACTGAAAAAACTGCGCACCAAATAACGCAGGCATTCATCAGATGGAATAAGAATTGTTTCAAGTTTCAAGACCCAGTGGAATGCGTTATTATTTGATCAGAGGCACTAAGTAAGAAACATTTATTTCGCTTGTCAGTAATTTACAGTTTATCTCCTTCAAGTTCAAGTTTGTTAAACATTCTTAGATGTTCGAGAAGATAGTGACTCATTCATTATTTCCATTCTGAAGAGTTCAACAGAATTGAAATCAAAAGAATTCTCACATATCTCCAGGCTTGTGCGTCGGTAATGGAAAGGTTTAAGTTTGTAAGAGATGAGAGGACCTACATCTTTAGAAGGTTCCAACCCTTTAGGAAGCGATTTTCCAACTCATGAATGATATTTTATTCTATATATTTTTCTTCATCCCTATTGTTTCATCTGATCAACTGTAGTTTAATATAAATTGAAATATTCAAATACTCAAGTGGTTTTTAACGACCTGGATACAGTACCAGGTAGTTTGAATATCCGAAATGATCTGTAATTGGAAATAAACGATTGATTGAAAATATAGAAGCCAATCTATTTTTGCAGCATTAGTTAGTATCATAACAATATTATGGTGGAATATAGTTCATTGTGAGCAAGCGTGAGACTGCAATGTTGGGAGGAAGGGAGTTTAATGTGGGACTTAAAATTATATCCACTTTCACAGCCTTTATAGTACTTCAATTTCACTTTTATCTATTGAAATATTCCTTCGATATGGTATGCTAAGATGAACTCCAAAAGATGCTCAAAAAACGATCACAATGTATCACAATGAGTAAAATGTAAGGTCAGCTCACCATTCAATTCCTGATACTCAGGAGACTATACAAGCAGCCTAATATAGATTTTACCAACGGAGTGCAGACAGCCTGCTTTCGTACGTACACTGGTGCGAAACACATGGTGGCGACGAGAACGGGACAATTTCAACCATTCAACCATGGCTACAAAAATATTCTCCGTCCGATGCGTTTTGCACCGTAGTCTTTCGAAGCACCGAACTTTTAAAATTGATGGAATGAGACTAATGCTTCATCCACTCGCAACCTGCAGTTCTTAACAGTAACCGTCTGCCACTTCAATGGAACATTCAGCAGATTGAATCTTGCGCATGAGCTTTTCAAATGATTGACGAGTAATTCGTCTGGCTGAAAAGGTACTGAATAGAATTGCATTGAAATGTTTATTGGATGTCGGACCAACTCCAAAAGGAATCGTTCAAATGCAACTCAGAGTCTCATCAAAGTATTAGCAGGGAGCTTAAAAGTTTGGAAGCTATCAGGTTCACATGTTTCTAGCCTATCTGTCGAAAATTGAATTAAATACCCAGTAAACTGGGTAGAGCAATTTCGAATGGAATTCAAGAACTAGGGGAAGGACAGTAACTTTCAATGAATTCTACATGCAATAGGAAATAGGAAACTTTACAAACTGAGAGAAAATGTGATTAGAGTATTGATGAGCTGTGGGAGGGGGGTGGGTGGGGTTTTGAAGCGTATGCGAGTTGGGAAATCGATACTGCTGTGTAGTGAATTCCGAAAAGATTTCAATTTCTGTTAATTGAACGGTGTTTCCAAAAAGCTTTCAACTAGCCTCAAGTTCCAGCTTGGAAAACTCCAATTTGCAATAAAGTTGCAAAGAAAGAATTCGCTTAGAAAGTAACGTATACCAATTTGATTCCATTCGTTCGTTTTCTTACTCGTGGGACGTAAAATGTGTTTTCCGTTGATAAAAGTAGGAATTATTGATGAAGAAGGAATGGAAATAGACAACGATGAATAAGAATTTCATCATGGCTTTGTTGAAGTCCATGAGAACAAAAAAAATCTTTCATGAACCTTTCTGCTTTGTCACAAGAATATTGTTTCTTCTCCACGAAGAACAGTTAGTTGGAGGGAGAGAAATCCAAATCTCGATGCTTCATGTTGGTTCTAAAGCTTCCAGTCCTAGATTACAAAATTTGTTTTTTGCTGTACAAATATATCGTAGAATATAAAAATAATAAAATTCATTATATTAGAGATAATCTCTTATTCATTCTGATCTTTCCCTCATTTGAGCGTTAATCTATAAAATAGTGAAGGGAACAAAATATTTCATTTATTAAGTATTTTTCCTCAATTACAACTATTTTCTAAATTTCTATGAGTAGGGATTAGATATGTGTATAGAATAGTATTAACGAATAACTCAACCAGCTATAATTTGTTGTTTAATCAATTGGATAAATGTTTTTGCACAAGATTTGATCCATCGTTCTCTAGTTAATTAAACCCAATTCAACTGAACAGGTTGGTCACAAAGTCTATATTAAGAGCCGTTATCAAACAATCGATTAATCGGAGGCAGCCTCACTGTCTTTTGGGAAATTATTATGGGCACCTGCAATGTTTATCGAGTACTGAACCAACCCTCAGCCAACAATAATACAGGAACCTCTGCTTCTTCATGCCTCCAATTTTGGATTCCACCAGAATTCGGCTTTCGACACTGAACCAACATGATTTTGATTCAGTCGTAATATTTTGTGTTTTGACAAATAAATGCCATATGAATATTATTATTATATTAATTTATATGTTTAGCGTATCATCTTGAATGATGTAACAGAATGTATCATTTTTTATAGGAAGGAGACTCATTTAAGATGAAAACTAGACTACTAATTGAGTAAATACAATACTAGAGTACAAGAATACTGGAATAAATACTCAAATACTTGAGTTCCTGATACTTGAAAAGTCATGTGATGCTGCTCCAACATTTTGTATATTGGCCTAAATGAGAAAGTATCGATTATTATTGAAGCATGCTACCATAAATTTATAGTCCATTATATTGCATAGTTAAAAAATATTGAAATAAAATAGAAATATTATCCAGTATCTTTTCATGTTTTTAATTTTTCATGTGCATTTTCAAATAGGAGCCAGTTTCAAATGAAAATGGTTCTTAAGAGGTGGAACATGCATTGCACCTACAAAATATAAAAAAGTGTATTGGAGATTAGCTATTTTTTATGTTTTCAAAGATGGTTGTAGCCCCATATAGGAAAAATAAATATAATATAGTAGTAATGTGAATATTTTCATTATCATTTAGTACTCGGAAGAACATCTAATTTTGATGTACCCAGGTTACTGATAACCTGTATAATTGAAATTACTGTGTGACAGTTGAACAGCCATCTAAAGAATTGAAATAATTAGTCAAGCACATTGAGCCGGAGGCAATCAATTCTGTTTGCTCAGTAGAGATGAATCGGACTTGTCAATTTTTGTCGTTCATCGTACAATGGTATCGGAAATGGGTGTGAGGAGGGGAAACCCCACTGGCAGCTGTGTAACGGGATTAGGACGATGCGTTCGGAGATGAAATATCACCTGCAGGAGCACACGCTGACAATTAATCAGCCTCAGACTTGGTGAGAGAGTGGGGGGAGTGTGATATAGGGGAAGGGAGAGTTATGTTGGGGTGGAAGGGGGAACAATGTTAGCCCAATGCCGAGGGGTCTCACGACAGAACGAGGTTTCGCCGACTGTCACATGCAACTAAAATAATTGAGTCTGACTAAGAGATCTCCGCCAATAAACAGTGCGAGTGCTAGGTTGACGCTGCGCTGCGGAAGACTCAGGATACCTGTCTGATAGTGATTGATGATGTATTGGTTATTCTGCTCACAAATTCGCGTTCTTTGCTTTGTTGTAAAAATAATTTTAAATTCTATCTACAAAATTATTCTTCAAAATTTTGCATTCTCAGAATGAATCTTATACATTCCAAAATTATTTTACAACTGGGAAGGAAGACATTACTGTAAAAAAGTCTCAATTCAATCTTACCTCAATTTTCCAATTGAACAACGATAACGGAACTGCATTGGAGAAATATCCAACTGGAATAGTGGAAAGATCGAAATATATAAAGATAATATTAAAGTCAATGTCCGGAGAAGAAAATAGGCCTATACGAAAAATAATATGAAGATAATATACTTTTATAAACAGAGATTTAAGAATATAACAGAACAGCGGCTCTGATCGTAAATTTCATAAGATTAATGTTGTTTATCTATATTGTTATTCTGTATTTTGATTTTTTTTTCAATTCATTCTCTGACTGCTGATAAATCTTGTTCAAATTCTATCGTTATTCTTATTTTAAACATTCTCCTCCAATTCATTCTCTTATTTGATGAAAGCGATTTGAAAAATGAGGGGTTCTAAAGATAACTAAAGTATATTTCACTTGTATTATTCCTTGGATGGAATCTTGTATATCGGTTGCTATCAAAATTGACGTTGACCATTGCATCACTTCTAACACTACTGGATAGTGATTGACAAGTTAGTAGAGTACTAACTAACTAAATAGAGAAGTACCGTACGTCGGTACTCCTAACGATCCTGGGCGTTGGCCAATCAATTGATCAAAATTGATCATCACTACTGTTGAATAGGGATTGACAAGTAGTGTACTAACTAAATAGAGAAGATCCTGGGCATTGGCCAATCAATGATCAATTGATCATCACTACTATTGAATAGGGATTGACAAGTAGTGTACTGACTAACTAAATAGAGAAGATCCTGGGCATTGGCCAAACCATCAGTGGCAGTGGCAAGAAGTGAGTGAAGTGTTACAGCGACAGGGAGACCGGAATCCGAGGTGAGGACTTTGATTTATGGTGCAACCGACAGAGGGCGCTTTATCACTGTCGACGTTTTCTTATCAGGCGGACGCATCTTATCACCTGGCTGGTCGGTCTCCTCCTTCCTCCGTCCTCTTTCCTTCTTCCTCCTTCCTCCTTCCTCCTTCCTCCTTCCGCCGCGGTCGGCCCAACTCACCGGCAAAATGTCTGACAAACGCCTCTCACTTACAACTGGCTACACAAACAACGATTTGGCCTCTCTGCCAAATCCGTCATCATTACCACTGGAAGCCAATTGCATCCTTTGCCGAATCAAAGCTAGGAATCAACGTTTTTTATGCTTGGTTGTTGGAGTTTTACCATATAGGATACACCAACATCGATTTAACCTTCCTGATAATTTTCCATCACCACTATGGTGTCAATATTGTCTCTATTTCCGATTCAAAGCTAAGAATCAACGTTCTTTATGTTGGTTGTTGAAGTTTGACCATCAAGGGTAGCTACCCTGTTCATTCTATCCAGAAATTATAGTCATCAAAGACTGTAAGCGATAAATATGAGAGTACTTCAATAATATACCTTTCAAACTATATTCAATGACTTTCAAATATGAATTTAAGATCCTTGGATGTATCTTCACTCTGGTTTCTAACATAATCAAATCTCACAAAATTAACGTCACCATGGTGCGTACTAATATGCAAATCGGAGAGTGCACACAGCGAATCTGATTGTATATTCAATAAGTTTGTAGATCAAAATAGTTATTCTGTATTTTTGTAGAACAATCAAGATTAATCTAACAGCTAGAATGCCACGTAGTCCTTTCAATGCAATTTCGGATTATAACAATGTAGCTCATTTCAACTTTGCCAAGTTTTGCTGCCAGGCTTCTTTGCAGAGCGATGATTTAGTTCAGAGATTCTGAGTTAAACTTTATTTCAATTCAATCCCATGTGAATATTTTTATTTACACATTTTAGTAAGTTCTGAAGAAATGGATCTCAAAAAGGGCTGGAGTACTTACATTTACGATTACATTGATATTTGTGATCCTTGACCATCTTTATTGAAAGACTTACTGAACAATAATTATAATTTACATTCTACAATAAAACAATATCAGTCATTGATTGATATAATCTCATTGTGACCACTTTTGGAGTGTTATTCTGATCGAAGAATAAACAATTTGAATTTGAAGATTTGCAAAGTTCTTCCATTATAGAAGAAAGAATACAGTAAAGATATTTCTATTTGAAAGGTTGTTCTCTAGCCGAAAGTACCTGATATTGTACTGATATATCTGTACTTAATAGTTCTATTTCAAAGGATGTTTTCAAGCCGAAAGTACTTGATATTGTACTGATATATTTGTTCTTAATAGTTCTATTTGAAATGTTGTTCTCTAGCCGAACGTACCTGATATTGTACTGATATATCTGTACTTAATATTTCTATTTAAAAGGTCGTTTTCTAGCCGACAGTACCTGATATTGTGCTGATATATCTGTACTTAATATTTCTATTTGAAAGGTTGTTTTCAAGCCGACAGTACCTGATATTGAACTGATATTTCTATTTGAAAGGTTGTTCTCTAGCCGAAACTACCTTTTTGTGTAGTTGAGAAGTTGATATTGTGGTAATTATTCATATTGAATGAAAAAGACTAAGAAATTGTCAAAAAACCACTGATTTCTGTCAAACCAAAAAATCAATGGTTTTTTGACAATTTCTTAGTCTTTTTCATTCAATACGAAACTACCTTATTTTTACTGATATATCTGTACTTAATAGTTCTATTTGAAAGGTTGTTTTCAAGCCGAAAGTACTTGATATTGTACTGATATATCTGTACTTGATAGTTCTATTTGAAAGGCTGTTCTCTAGCTGAAAGTGTTTTTGTGTTATGTTTTCAGGCGAAGGCGGAAGGCACAGTGTTCAGCCTGCGCAGTCGCCGTCAGCAGGACAGCTACCTGTCGGTGGAGCTGGGAGGTCCGGATGCCATCAAAGTGGTGCACTCGGGTCGCAATGGAACGCAGACCATTCTAGTGCCGGCCTCGCTCACCGACGGAAACTGGCACTACCTTGCCCTCGGGTCAGTGCACTCTCTTATTAAACATATTATTATTATAATGCAAAATAGTTTCCCATGTGTGTGGCATAATACTGTGAAAGAAATTTTATAGTATGATGAAGTATAAATTATGCAATTGTTGCATTATAAGAGTCTTTGGAGCACTAGTTTGGTGTAAGTTGAGACGAGTAGGTTGAGCGAGAATCATAAACCCGGTTACACAGGAGTTAGTTTGAATGCCACGATAATCAATCAAATAAGCTTTCTTTTCAAAAAAACTAAAAATTAGAAATTAATCTTAATTAAAATTCAGCAGGCTTTTGTGCAACCAAGCCTTAGAACCATATTCACCATCAACCTTAAACGCTGAACTACGATTACAAATAAGCATGGTCGCATTTAATATAATGCAATGCACCTAGAATACAGTATTCTAGAGAACTGTCGTTTACAACAACAGCTTCGCTTAAACCGAGATGGTAGTCTACATTAAGTGCCAAAATTTATCCAACTACAGCACAAGCAATTCAACTATCTTTAATATCACATGGATGATTTGAAGGCTGAATACATTCGTTGCATACAATTAATTATCCATCTATAATATTATTATTTGACGAAAATCCTAAATAAATGCTGCAAATCACCCCGAAGACATCTGCTACTGCAGACATTGACAACAGGGTTAACAGCTAGATGGAAATTCGATGAGAACTACTATCCAAAAATTAGTTGCCAGCCAGGGAATCGAACCAGGCACCTCCCAATTGCCAGTCAGGAATGCTTACCCTTACACGAAACTGACAATCTCTGGATAGCAGCGCTCATTTTATACGAAGCCATAGCGGCCAACCAGGTTACAGATGGAATTAAATAGATAATTCATGTATTCAAATGCTAATAAATATATAATTATCATTCAACGAAAATCCTAAATAAATGCTGCTGCAAATCCATCTTATCAAATATTATTGACTGTTGTCTAAACCTCCTAATTTATAACAAATCCCACAGAAGATTGTCATAGTTTGGACTTAGGGAATTGGACAATCAGTATTTATTCATTCATCAAATCATTGGTACATTATTGGCTGTCGAAGACTACATTAACAGAACGTCAAAATATTAACAAAAATAAAAGAAGCTCAAGGAAAGTAGATAATTTGTATTCTGGAAGGAGTTTGATACTAGAAGGAGTATTGTCATTCTATGTATTCATTCTGTCAGATGGAAAATTCGATGGTAAGGAATAAAAAACAGACAGGCTTCCGACCAACAGACTTCAAGAGCACCAAGCATCCTGAGTGCTGTGTGCCGTACTCACGAATGAAAAAACGAATAAAATTGAAGCATTTGGCGTGACAAACTGTTAGTACTAATTGTCTTTGGATAATCAACAAGCAAACACACGTCACGTGATGAGTCCACTGTCCTCTGTCCAGTTTCGAGTGTGAGCCCATTCTGAGTCCAGTTCAGCCTTTTAATTTATTCGCAGGTTGTGGCTGGCTAATCCCCTGTGAGGCATTTCTCGTTTAATTAGTTGGCAGTAATTTGGCTAATTGATTGAGCCGGCATGGCACACCAGCTTAGCTGTTTCCTATCACTATTGGTGTAGGCAGTGTCAATTGTGCTGGAGCGCTTGTATATGTCACTAAGTGTTACAGCATGCACCAAACTCAGTGAGAAATTTAATTTGCTCCTAGGCATGTGAAATAGCAGTTATTGAATTGATACAGTAAGTGATAGTTTGATGGAGAATCCTCTGCCCTTAGTGCCATTTATTACAAAATGGGATTCAATTACATAACTAATAAGATTATGTGAGATTGTAACTAGGACCAAGATTAAGATCATTAGAGTACACACTTTTTTCATGTGTTTCACACGACATGCAGTCAAATATTTGAGTGAATAATCAAATCCGTTTTCTTACTGACTGTAGTACTTTCGACCGGCTAGCGATCATTTCCAAAAATCGATCATACATAGAAAATAGTATGTTATACATCGCAGCTCGGAATGGATCGAGGAACCATTATCATTGGAGTCTCATGTGAATATAATAGAGTCCAAGAGGCAATACAAAAGTATAACCTGAAATCCATTACGCATTATTAGCAGATATTCAAAAATACTCAGCAATAATCAAACGATATTCAGTGAATATTCAACAATACTTATGCTCGGTTGCAAAAAAGCCTGTTATATTTCAACCGAGATAGAATGCTACGACGAGAAAAATCTAAAAAGACTTATTTTATAAAAAGCATTGTATGATTGATGCTCGTGATATTTAATCTTGATTAGATTGAAACTGGTTCCATGCAACCGGGTCTACATCAATAATTTTGGTCATGAACTGGCAAACTAGGTATTTATTTATTTATCACATTGTGTACAAATACTTAACATGAGGAAAGGCAAAATAGGCTCATTCCTAGAACTGTCCCATTTCCAATTTATACTATACTGTCCAAATCAGATCACATCTATAACATATTGCTCTATTACAGTGCAATCTCCAGCTACATTCAGTAATACACCTTTTATGAATTGCCGAGTGCAGGTGTGCGAAACATTTTCTGGTTCTCTCAAGAACTGTACAATAAAAACTTTTTAAAATTTACTTTTATTTCATCTTTCCCAATATTGTTAACTACCTCTGAATATAGTCGAATATCTTCTGATTTCTTTTTTGACAGCTAACTGGACTTTTTTGTGGAAGTAACGGCATTATTCAAGCTTTCCCCCTTTCACAGCGATTGCAGAATAAAAAATACGGAGTATTTTAAAGGGTATTGGCGCGAAATTGTAACGTACGCTTAAAGGCTCCCAAACAAATTAGAATAGGATTTTCGACCATCTTCCCCCATTTGCATCGTCGAAAATTGCGGATCGACCTTTTTTCATGTTCGGAGCTCCGCGCTCGTTTTTCTGGCTGCTGCATTAATGCCATCACGAAAAAGAGAGCCCCGGCTGTGGCCATTGTTATGGAATATCCTCCCATTATATTGAAGGCTGAATTTATTTTGCATTCTCTGTAGAATGCTTTATAATATATTATGGGCCCCAGGGAGCGAGTATAAAACCATATTGTTAATATTGAAGCCGAACTCCGGATATGAGCTTAATATTTTAATTGCTTTTCCGCATGTTGAGACCATATTTTTTATTCGTTCTTTCACATTAAAGAACAAATAATATTTGGACTCAGGATAGGAATTAATTGGTAATATACAATCTTCATCATATAATTCACAAGATGTGAATGTTCATTAAGAACACGTCATATCACTTTACTTGACACATTAATATATCATCCAATAATTTCAATGGTTGATGACAAAGGGAAGATTTTTTAACAATCTACATCAGTCAGTATCGAAGCACCTGTACTGAACTTTATATCATGTGAATGACGAGACTAAAACAATATTTCTTAAGGAGTTTGGAGAAATCGTTTCAGGTCAGTAAAATACCATGGACCATTTAAGCGCATGAGGAGTAGTCAGCTAACATGAAATAATAACTATCAAATCTATGCTCCCACATAAGCAGAACACTGGAATTGAGCAGAGAGAGATATGTTTCCATGAAGGAGCTTGAAGATCCAATTGGGGAGTTGAAAAAATATGAATAGAATTATCCAACTCATGGCTGAGAAATCTATAATATAATAAAGGGGAGAATTTACTTAAATACATATAGGATAGGAAAAACACGAATGATGCACTATCACGTCTGAACTACTGGACTGATTAACTTATCAAGTTTTCAATTAGTTTGCGGATTACGGGTTAACTGTTAATGATAAATATAGTTATACAATCCATGACAAAGATGCTGCAGTTATAAATCAGATTGGAAAAAATCACTTTAAATATAACTCACGATGAATAGTATATGGATTTAATGCGTCAATTGGGAGACTAAGTAAAAGACTAGCAGCTCACAGACTATCAAAGCATGAATAATAACATATTGCTCTATTACAGTGCAATCTCCAGCTACATTCAGTAATACACCTTTTATGAATTGCCGAGTGCAGGTGTGCGAAACATTTTCTGGTTCTCTCAAGAACTGTACAATAAAAACTTTTTAAAATTTACTTTTATTTCATCTTTCCCAATATTGTTAACTACCTCTGAATATAGTCGAATATCTTCTGATTTCTTTTTTGACAGCTAACTGGACTTTTTTGTGGAAGTAACGGCATTATTCAAGCTTTCCCCCTTTCACAGCGATTGCAGAATAAAAAATACGGAGTATTTTAAAGGGTATTGGCGCGAAATTGTAACGTACGCTTAAAGGCTCCCAAACAAATTAGAATAGGATTTTCGACCATCTTCCCCCATTTGCATCGTCGAAAATTGCGGATCGACCTTTTTTCATGTTCGGAGCTCCGCGCTCGTTTTTCTGGCTGCTGCATTAATGCCATCACGAAAAAGAGAGCCCCGGCTGTGGCCATTGTTATGGAATATCCTCCCATTATATTGAAGGCTGAATTTATTTTGCATTCTCTGTAGAATGCTTTATAATATATTATGGGCCCCAGGGAGCGAGTATAAAACCATATTGTTAATATTGAAGCCGAACTCCGGATATGAGCTTAATATTTTAATTGCTTTTCCGCATGTTGAGACCATATTTTTTATTCGTTCTTTCACATTAAAGAACAAATAATATTTGGACTCAGGATAGGAATTAATTGGTAATATACAATCTTCATCATATAATTCACAAGATGTGAATGTTCATTAAGAACACGTCATATCACTTTACTTGACACATTAATATATCATCCAATAATTTCAATGGTTGATGACAAAGGGAAGATTTTTTAACAATCTACATCAGTCAGTATCGAAGCACCTGTACTGAACTTTATATCATGTGAATGACGAGACTAAAACAATATTTCTTAAGGAGTTTGGAGAAATCGTTTCAGGTCAGTAAAATACCATGGACCATTTAAGCGCATGAGGAGTAGTCAGCTAACATGAAATAATAACTATCAAATCTATGCTCCCACATAAGCAGAACACTGGAATTGAGCAGAGAGAGATATGTTTCCATGAAGGAGCTTGAAGATCCAATTGGGGAGTTGAAAAAATATGAATAGAATTATCCAACTCATGGCTGAGAAATCTATAATATAATAAAGGGGAGAATTTACTTAAATACATATAGGATAGGAAAAACACGAATGATGCACTATCACGTCTGAACTACTGGACTGATTAACTTATCAAGTTTTCAATTAGTTTGCGGATTACGGGTTAACTGTTAATGATAAATATAGTTATACAATCCATGACAAAGATGCTGCAGTTATAAATCAGATTGGAAAAAATCACTTTAAATATAACTCACGATGAATAGTATATGGATTTAATGCGTCAATTGGGAGACTAAGTAAAAGACTAGCAGCTCACAGACTATCAAAGCATGAATAATAATATATTAATTTATTATCATTCTCATACAATATTCATTTTTTGTTGAATAATCAAACATTTTGCCGTTGCAACTGAAAATATTTCTTGAAAGACTGTGGCTCTGAATTAGCTGTCGTGACTAAGACATGAGAGCGGATTGAATCCTCTCTCTGAGAAAGCTTAATTTCATCTCTAGATTTCTCAAAACCCTTCCCAACAATCTGCTGTGATTACACCAAGCACATATAATTAAAGGATTATCCCTAAAATAAAATGAAAGCTTTTCCAGCAGAGTGATGAATACATCCTAGGCTGGTCACAATCGAGCTCTAATCCCTCCAACCAGAGCTCAGGTGGCAAAGGGACATAGTTTACCAAACAGGCAAAGTAATTTTCCTGGTCACCGCAGTGGAAACTTTGTCTCGGAAATCCCGTTTTAATTAGCACGATAATTTCCCTTTAGGTGGAATGAGAGGCAGAGTGTGAGCTAGAGTGGGAAAACGAATGAGAGCGGGGAAGGTTGAAGAGAAGGAGGAAGTGAGTGAGAGTTTATTAAGTATGTGCTGGAGAGAATAGTTGAGAGGGGGGAAAAGTAGAGGATTCTGAAAAAGTTGGTGAGGATTAGAAGGAATTATTGTAATTGTTTTTTGTGCTTTGTACCAATGTTAATGTGTGTTAAGTGTGTATTGAGAAAAAGAGAAGAAGAAAACAATAGAGATTTGCTGCGAAGAATGTCAGAAAGGCAGTGAGAATATTATTATTGTAGACAAGAAAGTAAGAAGGTGATAAAAGACAGAGGGAAAGGATATTTTGAATATTTAAGGATATTTATTGTCATCTTTAAAGAATATTTTGTTAGAGGAAACGTTTACAAGGGAACAAAGTGCACCCATTACCTGAATAAAATGACATGACATTGCATTACTTATATATGTGCATGAATGTTGAAGAGAGAGAGCCTAATATGTTATGCTAGGTTGTGTTTTGATACCAGCTTAGCATCTCGACTCGTGTGCATAGACCACTTCAAAGGACCACCGAACAAAGCGACGAAATCTATTACGTCAAATGTTAATTTGCCAGAGCCAAACCCCATGCAATGTAGCCAGAGCCAGTGGCCCTTTGGTAAGACTACTCTCACACCCATCTCTCGTTCTGCATCGCCGATTACGAGATACTCCCTGCTCTAATAGCTGCGATAACGGTTAGTTAGTTCACACCTATAAATAGTGAGCCAGCCTTCTAATAAACGCTAATATCGGATCGGAGCTCCCCAATTATTGCTCATGGGAGTAATTTCCAATCAAAAGGGCTCCAATCGACGCCAAAATCATTTGTTGTGGGTACCCACACCTATAGATTGGAATATTTGTGTTGTTCGCACATTCAAATTTCATTAATAAGCGGCAGTCAAGAGAAAACCGGTATTAATTTGAGAATTTGTAACTCTCAAAAAAAAGGAATATCCAACGGTGGAGTGACTTGAAAGATTGAATTCAGAAAAGTACTCTTCATCTTTGAATAAGATTATGAAAAGCTGTTTAATTGACATCATGAAATATATTTGAAGAACTGTAAATTTTTGGATTTGTAGAAATAATTGCTTGGATTGAATCCAGTATTAATTCCACAGTAGTTAAATTTGTTTAAAGTATTCAAATCTATAACGACAGCCTACAAGAGAGGCGTTTATGCAGAACGCATTACCCTTGGTTAAATTTGCATGCATCACTCTTTCCTCTCGACTAGAAACCATGGTTGCGTAGGGAATGTGTCTCTGTCTTTTACAATGTCACATTGACTCAAGTATAATTTTAAACTCATCAACTCATGATTCAATCCATTTCATTTCAACATTTGAAAATTACAAAATTCCAACACCAAAATTAGTTCAAATACCATTTCATATCCATACCATCATACCATGAAATCGACTGTGAATGTAAATCATAATTCTACTAAAACTTGAATCTTGTATTGCTTTGATTGGAACAAGCTTGAAGGAAATGCTAATTTCGGGTGATTCTTGAGCCATAAGTCACACCCTCCAGACTCGGTTTCATCAAGCTTGGCCAAGGCATTTGAACATGGTCGAACTGAGTTCGATTTACAAGTGTGCACTGGAATTATCGATAGTAGGCTAAAATCATATTTATTTTTCAGTTCCCTCGTAGTAAAGCTTACCTGATTTGACCATGTTCAAATTTCTTAACAGAGCTTCGTGAAACCGGACATTAGTATGTCAGGTAGTAGATATCAAAGAAAATGAGGTTGTGATTGGTTGATAGGTTAAAGTCATCGCCTGTTTTTAGTTAGTTTTCTTTAGTTCGATCAATAGAGTAGTGTTCAACGTAATTAACTTGCGAGCAATTTGCAATAGAACGTTAAAAGTTTGAAGCAGGTTGGATCAGTACTCAGTAGTTAGTTTTTTCCTTCTTGCTTTGTATTTTTTCGATAGAAGCGTTGAATTGGAGGATTGCGTTGTTATGCCATCAGGAGAAAAAGGCTTATCTAATGACAGCGGTTTCGAATGAAATATTAATCCCTGAACATACTTCTTTGCCGAAAACCTTTGTACAAATCGAGTTTGTTTTTATCTTGGTCGGAAAATCGCTCCACGCTTTATGAATATGGAAAACGGTGGCACATAAATACGCGCACGAAAGAAGGGATTTGTGCTATAACAGGAAGGGAGACATTCTGAAAACTCTATTCTGATTCACTGTGCACAAAATACGTCATGCCAATTCCATCTATGACTGCTACTATTCATTCAGCTAATAAATCAGAAAAGTTACTATAGGCTAACTGGTCCTCTTTCCGTATTGTGCAAAAATAAATCAGCTGCCCTTTTCTAAGAGTTCATTTTTTCTTTTGCATAAATGGAAAGCTTTCGTATACAACATATTCATATTGAAGATATGAACTCGTGTAACATATTGAATGCTATTGCGTTAGATTGAATAGCTTTGTTAGCGTTGAATTGAATGTTGATTGAGAAAAAGATTCATCACTCAACCCTTTCTCGACTTGCAAAAAAACATCTCTTGAATTGATTGATTGAATTGAAAGGTTCTTGTTCTAAGTTTCATTTTTTGTTACATCAGATTCACACAAATCCCTTTCACTATATGATTCATCAAAATCACTCTTTAGTAGGGACTGCCTGTATTTCTATTGACAAACTTGTGACAACTTGAAGTATACCACTCCACTATAAAATTCAATAACAATAGGCAATATTCCAAGATAAAATGCTCCTCATTGACTTATCAATAGAAAATGTTCTATTTTTTATACAATGTGTGTATAATTTTTATTCCAAAGATAGGATATTTAGCTGCTCAATAGTTCAAAAATCACCCAAACCTCAGCAGCTTAGTCCATCGATCGGGAGACACTGAACAACTAATCTTTCCTGGTTCGTTAAATTTATTTTGATTTGATTTCTTGGTTCTGTGGGAACCATAAATAAGGATTTTCTAGTGGGGGAAAATTTCTTGACGGACTTATTCAGAATTTTCAATAAACCAGTATCGTACAACATACGAAGACGTATATCATATATTCCGAGAACCCTTGTCACGATGATATCCAAGGAACAGTTTAGAAGTGCGAAGGTTTGTCAACAACTTCGCTGGATGTTTTGCTAGATAGCATGACGGTTTGCTCCTTTGTTCTCCTATCTGTATTATTATATTCTCTCCTTCTCTCTATTTCCTACATTTCTCAATCCTCCTTTGCTAATTCATTATAATCGTCAATGAAACAGCTATCAAGTTACCAGGTATTCTTTTAACAGGCGAATGTGAGAGAAGCTTAAAAAAGAAAAGGCAAGGATGAAATAGGGTGAAAAAAGGGAAGGTGGAAGAAGACGGGAATTTTGGATAGCGTTGGGAGCAATGTTGTCGCAGCAAGACAGCGGTTTACTCTTGCAATTTTCTTTAACAGCTTGGAAAATCTTCGTGTTGGAAGGAACGAAGAAAGTGAGAGAAAGAGTGATGCCACCAAGAATGGGACCTTTGGATTTGCAAGCTGCAACGAGAGCACACCAATGCTCTGCGTCAAATTTGGAAGGCGAGACCTTTCTATGAAATTCAGTTGTGAAAGAATGTATTAGCATGCGTACAGGTATTATTGTTGAACAGTTGATCTACCTGACATCCTACTACTACTTCGGATCAATAGTATGATTATTTTATGGAAAATATTTGGGTTGAATGCTTTTCGGTTATATCACGATATGAGACCAGCTCTTCCCTTTTACTCTTTCATCACTTCTCCTACTAGAGAGGAAATTTATTTTCTAGATAAATTGCTTTATCATGATTGCATGGAAATGATCACTCTGCAGAGACAGACATGCTCTGATTGCAATAAAAAGTATGGAATTCAGATTCCCTTATTCCAGGTAGATACAGAGAAATACATTTAAATAAAATGAAGCAGATGAAACTTCTAGGAAGAGGGGCATATAAAAAGCATTAAAATGTAATCTGATAGATATTTCAGTCGAGCCTGAATTTTCTGAGTCTGACATTCGATCAATTTCCAATAAAAGCACTGTAACTTCAAAACCTTAAAAGGAAATGAATCCATACGATTGAGTATGAGAGGCTCTAACTCCATATTGATTTACAATAAACTGTGCGGCTCGAGGCGAACTCCAATTCAACAGTACTGAACTGAATTTATTATTATAAACTGCTCAATGGATATAAGTCCAAACATACAGCCATGATACTTTTTCATCCTACTATTTTTCAAATTCAGGTTGCCTGTCTCAAACTGAAACTGAACACTCAGAACTAACGTATGGTGGAAAGTCAAAATAAATGATCATTTTCCCTAATCTAAATAAAGAATGGAAACGTTATTTTGTATCCCAATTGGAAGTTGCAGACAAAGCTCCGGACAAAGCGATATTTCATGTGAGGAAATGACTTTTGTTTGACTCCAAAGGGGTAGAGAGTGTGTAATTTTTCCACGTCAGACACTGGACCTATCTGACTGAATGTTTCTGTACTACTGTGCAGGGTACATCTATATTATTCATTTCTATAGTAGACAGAGACAGTGCAGAGGACACATAGACACGGGAGACGTTGGACGTTGTATGTCCCCGCTGTGCAAGATGACAGTCAGGCGACTTCACCGCGCCATTGTTGTGTCATGAAATTTATGGTCTCAAAGAAAATTGAGTTTCAAATTGGAAAATATTTTCGCCACGAAAGCGGTCGGTAATGTCAGCCGACACAAGTTCAACACAATAGTATATGTCAACCTATCACATCTTGGTCATACAGAGCTGAACACACAACTAAACATAACTGTTTCAGTTCTGCTTCTCACTTTTCCATCGCGTATGTTCTGCACTACTGCTTTTTATTTCGAAATTACATTCCCAGTTCAAACCTTTAATTTATTTCTCGAGTTCATTTACGGAGGTCTCCGTGTCAATGGATTATTTTTAAATTGATTAATAATTATTAAAAAATCATGAACATTACAGTTGATATTAGATTCATATGAACAATTGAATACTATTCGAATCAGGTCCAAGCCATTTATGAATTTGCGAATTTGAGCAAAATGGATGAAACTGTAAGATGACATTTGTAACAGAAAATATATCCAATGGAATAAAGGTTGAAGGGAGATGGAGAGTTCAGCACTTCAGAATCGATGGATAAGGATCACAACAGTTTGAATTTTCGAGAATTCCATTTAAGTTCTAGAAGCAAAGCAATTGAAAAAATGATTCTTCAAGATGAGGAATAGTTCATAAGACTCCATTTTTTCTGTGGAAGAGAAATATAGTGATTGCGTCTTTCGGCACATCTGGAAATAAGATTGCATCCGCTACCACATGATTTGGAAATCCATAAAAATGAATGATACCTCAGTCTGGAAACATTAGACCCCGGCGACAATCAATTTTGGGCGAAAGCAATCTAGAAACGTCCATACAGAATTTACGTTCTCAGTTGATGGCTATTCGGTTTTGAATTAGTTTCCTGAGAAGATTAATGATCACCAATTCCTTGAATGCGGCAGAAAAGAGTTGTCTAGCAGTGGAAAAATTGTTTTTCTTCGAGAAAATTGATTGTCTCACAGCCCACAGCTGTATTCACTTGTCACGGTCCACGTCCGCATACGTCAGACGTGAAAGTCGGTGATTGGCTGCAGCTCTGATATTGGAGAATT
This sequence comes from Nilaparvata lugens, assembly GCF_014356525.2. Taxonomy (NCBI): domain Eukaryota; kingdom Metazoa; phylum Arthropoda; class Insecta; order Hemiptera; family Delphacidae; genus Nilaparvata; species Nilaparvata lugens. Next base: position 19,236,857 of record NC_052507.1, read on the forward strand.
ATGTGTCTGGAACATTGACGGAACTATGTTGATGAGTTTCTATATAAAGCAATGAAAATTAATCTCATCCCACATTTCCCTCCATTGACACCTTACTGATGTTATTACAAAGTCTTTCAGAGACTTGTTATTATCAAGTTTAACACTGAAATGACGTGTAATAATAAAATGAGTGAGATGTGTTGCAGTACTTTCTTTGTATATCTTTCTTTCTTGATAAAAATGACAGGTCCTGAAATTATTGATCATTCACGAACTGCCATACATGTTTAATCGAGTTTTAAAACTAGAATGACGATTTGCAGACTATAATAATCGTTTAAATATGTATTTATTTACTCTTTGACTGGGGCATGCTTTCAAGTCACATGGGATTTATTGTTAACAGTCACTGGAAGCATGCTCCAGCCAGTGAATAAAAAATGCATATTTTTCACAAATTATTATGTAGTCCGCAAGTCATCATTGTAGTGTTGAAACTTGATGGCAGTATGTGAATGATCAGACTTGTCATTTTCCTCGAGAAAAAAAATATATTCAAAAAAGCACTGTTTCACCTATCACTCTACAGTGTCCAGTTGAAGATCTTACCTATTATTCTGTGGAATTATTAATCTCACCAAATAATAAAGATACTAGCCAAAAATTTCACCTGGTAAATGACTTGACTACTTTTATTTATTCGGCTTGTTCTTGTTCTATAGCTCTGATATTTTGATATAGTTCTGATAGCTATAATTTTCAAATGGATGACCAAATAATGAAGATATTAGTAAAATTCTGTTCCACATCCAAAATTTCATCTGGTAATGTGAAATTAATAACATACAAATCAATGACTTGGCTACTTTTATTTATCCGGCTTCTTCCATAGTTCTGATATCCTGATACAGCTCTGATAACTATAATTTTCAAATGGATGATAGTTATGATCTCTTGATCTTATGATCTATGTATTTGGAAATATTAAAATTAAATAATCCATTAACACTTATTTCATTTTGATTGAAATGTAAACTCATATTAAGTAGATATGCATATTAGAAGATTTGCAATTTGCAATAGAATGTACAAATCTCAAAAGTATTTTTAGTAGCAGACATATTCCCGTACTCTTGTGGATGACTCATGGAACTGGCTCTTCAATATGACGTATGACAGCGGCGATCTTTTTCCGAGGCCAAGAGAGCAGCCGATGGAGAAGTAATTGCACGTCGCACTATCTGCTGTATTTCCTCTCCGAATGCGGTCTGGCCGGAAAAAAGTTTGTCCGATAAGGAAACTTTCACTTTCTGACTCAGTGCTTTGCGCTACTCGAACGAGCTAGCAGCCGAGATAAGAATTTAGGACCAATATTGTAGATTGAAAAGCGAATGGCGAAAGTGAGGAGTGAGGTGAGTGAGCCCGGCTGGAACAATGGAAAAAGTTGCCTAGTGGCATGGCAGCACGCTCCAACTACAACTTATTGGCTTTTCTTCCTACTTTACACGTTTTCCGATCTCAGTTTGCGATGTCTTCCCCCTCCACCTCCTCCTCGATGGAGATCGGATCGCAGGAGCCATCCACAATCATTGCACTCCGCTAACGTCGTGAGGTTGAACGAATGTTGTGCTTTGTGGCAAACATTGAACTGTTATAGCGGAAACCTTTTCGGAAGCAGCTTTATCAAGCTATTAACCCGGAAATAAAACAGCCTACTCCTCTCAAAATGATAATTCACGCAGTTATTGGCATTCAATGGAATGATATCGTGGACGTGAAAGTACCTCTAATAGAAGAGGAAGTTTTGAACGATAAATGTTTAGAGATAGAATGATTGAGAGAAGGAGAGCACTATGCTTGATTGAGAAAATCTCGGAGAATATTATACAAGCAAATGGATCATTTAAGAACTCGTTAAGGGATAAATTGAGCAATATTGTACTCAGGAACAAGACGAGAATTACTTCAAAAAGTACAGTGTAGGGAATCCGTGCGGAATCCCTATGCTCAATATTATCAATCAGTTCCTATTCGTTTGTCTTTTGAAGTGTGAAAAAAGTCAATATCACTTGTTTAATGTCCATATGTCATAAATTGAGGAATTGATTATCATATTTTTTAATGGATGAGAATTAGTGAAGTAAAGAGTTGAAATTATTTATTACTTAAGAAATTATATTATAATGTCAGGTCTTATTGTAACTAACTAGGTCATAGCATGAACAGTATATTATTGATAAAAACAGCAGAAATTAATTATAACAGTCTCAAACATAATAAGAATTGTATAAGAATATTAAATTATTAATTATTATTTCAACTGAACCACATGGTGATTAAACCTCTTTGGCAAGCCTAAGCCAATCATAGTGCATAGAAATAGCACCAAAAAGGTGATCGTTTGAAAACAACATATGTTAATCTACTATCAGACAACAAACCTGCCTTATAATATACGCTAGCACATGTACATTGTATAAGAAGAACTATGTCTAGAAGGTTAAGCAGTTTTAAGAATTATACAAAGTGGATTATTATTGTAATTAAAGGAATTATATTCTACTGCTTGACACTGACGTCACATCTACGTCACAATCGTTCTACCAATGGCAAATTTTTATGCAAATTTATTACACCGAGATTCTCAGAAGAAAGGTTCTGGCCAAGAAGCTTAGAGAAAAGACAGCACTTCCCTTTTGAAATCCTCACCGTTCAGATCTCTTTATAGTTACCAAGACCTATTCGTAAAAAATTCTCATTCGATTTTATATGTTTTATTTGTGAGCCAATATTTTAGGCTATTCTATTTGTTATTCGTAAATCTATGTTCAGCAATCGATAAATTAAAAGTTTAAAGTTAAATTATCCCTTAATTAATTTGGTGAAGGAGATATTTAAATTAAAATTCCCCACGTGCTGAGACCGAAGCCTGGATTACTGCCGACCAAACAATTTTGATCTAAAGAAGAAAACCACGACCGCCAAGGAATTTCACGTGAGTTATAAGTTTAAAGGGGCCCCAATCTACGCTTCGAAAATATTTCAGTGCAGAAAAATATAAAATTTTCTTCGTTAAATTATTGGCCACGCCGACAAGCGCTTTTAGTTATTAAGAGCCTAGAATTTATTCATATAGAATTTCTAAGAATTTGTAGTTGATTAACTATCCTCCGCTGCCAGAACCACGACCCCGAACAATTTTAAAAACACTTTTTATTCATTTTTCACTATTTTTTCAAAACTGTTAAATTTTATCAATTGTAAAATTCTGTTGAATCATGCATGGTATCATGCAAGTACAAGAAATTTGCTAATCATTTTTGTCAATGTTGAAACACTTTCAATCTGTAAATTATATTCTGAATCTGCACTGTGAGATCATTTATTTTATTACAATATATTTCAATTTTGTTAATTCGTTTTCTGAGTTCGATTATTTCTTAAGCCTGTCAATTATTGTGTCTGATACGTTCTATCTCATCAAGAACCGATCGAATACGATCATTGAAATAATTGAATTAAGCTGGATATTGGAACAGGTCTAAGTGGATGTAGTGAGTGGGGTCAGATCGAGATATTTGTTCTTTGTCCTTACCTGCTCATATATCAGCTTTTATCTGTTACCAACCTCGACTTAGGAGCGAATACATCAACAGTACAGCAGATGCATCCAGAGGTCATATAATTTCCTACAATAGAGCTTAAAACCCGACAAGACTCTGTTCTCGAAGTATATTCTGAACGATATTTGGTCCAAATACCGTATTTTTAATCCTTCAGAACTTATTAGAGACGCAGTCCCGTAAATTATCTACATCGGGATTTTTGCTCGACCTGTATGATTTTGTATGCTCATTCTTCACAGGTGATAATTTTAAGGTATCCGTATTCAGTGTTTAGCGTCCGCTACACTACTTATAAAAATTTCATCACCATACAATCTGTCATAAGAAGAATCAAGGGTGAGCGAGCGTTTAGGCCTCCTGCGATTCCGACAATTGTATTGAATCTTGTAGTGAATCAATCAGTCTGGTGTACACTTAGCGTCCACGCACGCAGTTACAAAATTTATAACCTCAACACCGTTGATTTAGTACAAGATTCACCCAACATGTGTGAAGCCGTTAAAAAAAACGTTCCACAATGTTTATATGTTTGTATTTCACCGGATCTCAAAAAACGGCTCTAACGATTCTCACGAAATTCAGAACATAGTAGGTTTATAATATAGAAATTCGATTCCACTAGGTCTCATCCCCATGCATTAGGTTTCCCCGTGCACTAGGTTTCATCATGAGATCTACGGCTGGGTTTAGAGATGTTGAAGGCTTGATGGCTCTCTTTCCTAGCCTTGTTCGGAGCTTGCTTGAATATTGCGCTGTGGTTTGGTATCCCCATCAGGTTGGTCTGATACATGAGATTGGAAATGTTCAGAATAAATTTTTGAGATTGTTATTTTGTAGAAAACAGAATCGTCCTTGTCCTTTGGGGTTTCCAACTGGTGTGTTGCGCAGCATGTTCGGCTTTGAGACTTTGGCATCCAGACGGAAGATACTTTCTTGTTTATTCCTCTATGGTCTTGTGAACGGTTCCGTGAGCAGTCCTAATCTGTTGGCAAGGCTGAGTTTTAAGGTTCCTGTCTTCAATAATCGTAGTCGGCAAGAGTTTTCAATCTGTAGATGTAACACGGTTGGTCATTATTACTCACCAATGAATCGTATTCCTCGTATATTCCTCTGCTGTGATGGTCAGGTGGATCTCTTCTCCTTGTCTAAATGGAGCTTCAAGAGAAAAATGTCACCATTCTTCAATTGATGAGTAATATAGACCTGTTGTTCTTAATTTACTCTGGTTCACAATGGCCTTTTCTTTGTTCTCACCATGGTACACCCTTTTTCCACTAACTAACTTTTAATATTTTTTCTACTTCCCTTTTGATAACTTTTTTCTCTAGTTCTTCTATCACTTCTCTTAGAATTAACCATATGTAATATGTAAGTTATATGTTGTTATTTTATGTGGTTATTATTGATCTTATTGAATAATCAAAATTCAGTTTTATCATTTACCATTAACATTAATCTTTTCTTTCTCAAAGTAGCTATAATACTATTTTTTCTTGTCTTTTTTTCACATGTACCATTTTAATCATTCTCTTTTATTACTTTTCTAGTATTTATAAATTTTTTTTTTGTAATAATTTTTAATAATGTATTTCCTGTATTCATGGGTGCATTTGAGCTGTTATGCCTGTTGCACTCCTAGATTTTTGTAAGAATAAATAAATAAATAAATAAACAATCCCTGGGAAAACTCGCTGGAGAACATTAAAAGAATAATTATTATTCATGCTTGGAAAAACATCTGATAATGATTATTTCGTCGTCTGTTGATAATGGAAGTGAGTGAGTGAGTCCGGCTTTGGTTCATGTGTGTGGGACTATGTCAAAATTATGACTCAGCTGTTGAACTTTTGTAATCATTCAATCAGGTACTTAGAGCCGGTTGCAAAAAAGCCGGATTATTTTCAATCCTGATTAATCCAGTAGATCCATCTTTTTGAAATGGTCATCTCTGATTTGGTTTACGAAAAATTAATCAGGATTAAAATTTAACCGGCTTTTGTGCAACTGGGCCTTTGTGATGGAAATTTTTTGCATTCCTCTTGGAATTAATCTCAATTTACTGACATTAGATAGAACATTTCTGTATGAACTATGAATGTTATTAAAATTTCTTCTCTCGTAATAATTTTTTCATGCTTTTGTAATCAAGAGCGAAGCTAGGTCCCGATATTTATTTATCCCTAATAAGTGGATGAATTTGTCTTCATGAGTAACTTTGATGATTCCCATACATTGAGGTCTCACGCAGATTCATGGTTATAAACTTCAATGTCACACTTCATGCAGTAGAGCATTTTGAATGTGTCAAACATAGAGAGTACAGCTTATTGGAATAGGGAATAGCAATTAGGAGGGCGACCAATCAGCGTTGAGGAAATATGTGTCCAATCAACATCCAACCAGCAAGCTTGATAGCTGGTGTTGTTGTTCTGCTGGTGTTGTAACTGGCAATTGTCATCGCAGCATCTCCCAACAGAGCTTCGTTACCTTTGACGCCGTCAGGACTTGTGTCGGTAACAAGCATTGGCTGGTTTACCCGAGGGTCAGCTCGCAGCCAAAGCCAGGGCCAGCGACAAGCTAATCGCAGTAAACCCGGGCCAAAGCAAAAACCCAGCGTTTTTTGTTGCTCTATTTAATGGAGAAAGTTTCAACTGTGGACCCATTTAGAATTCTTTCTCGTTGTCTCGTCGTGTCATCGCAAAAAACACGCGATGAACCGCTGCGCGCCAGAAAGTGTTGAATAAATAAAAATGTAAATTCAGCAATTACCGGCTGGAATTTTCCACCCTGCTCGACAGCGTTTAGACAACACGCTGCGTAACTGCAAGCAGATACCGTACTAGTGGTGTGCGTTGCAACACAGCCGGAACTCACTCACGCGCACATACATACAATCAAAAAAGTTTGCTCCCAGTTTACAATGTTTTTATTACACGGATTAGTTTGTTCTCGCTCCCACGACAGAAATGCTGCAAATATACGCTTGGATTATTGTACCGAGAATTTGGTTGCCTCAAGGCCCTTCAAAACTAACAAGCCAATGCCTTCAAGCTCACAAATGTTATCAATAATTGCTGAATTTCCCAGTAACCCATCGGTCAACTACCTGCTCCTAATTATTCAATGAGAAATTGAATCAGATTTTTAGTCAACTACATTTGATTGGTATTCATTCATGAGTAGTTTGTTGATTTACCATTAACGATACTTCTATTACAAGCGTCTATCTTTTATCACACAGAGTGGGTGATAAGTTTCAGTACGGTGCTAATTATCATACACAAAGGTAATTTGACTGTAGGTAGGATCTCTTACTGAAACAATAATATTACTTCTCTGTGACTACTAAAATAAATTGGTCCATCTTTTGGGATATGCCATTATGATTGAAGGACAAGTTTCATTTCCTATAGAATCGATTTGGCACATTAAAAATCTGGCCAACCAAATTATATTGTTCGGAGTGTTTAATACTGTGGAGTAGTTTTGTATTACAATGTTGTTCATTAACACTTTGATGAATGAAATTTGATAGGCCACATCAGCAGGATGAACGATGAAGAGAGAAGCTCTGTGACGGGGTTTGTGTGCTCCTGCTTCATTCTCATTCGGAAATACCCTACAACTGCGTAGGTGTTAACTCCGATAAAAAGTCTTCCTTTCACTGTATATTTTGCATGGATTGGCATTCACCGTTCAAATTTACACGAGCTGGAAAAAAGATGAAAACAAGTAGTAACTTTTCCATTACGCTGGTACCAATTTCTGGAAATATGGTTGGAAAAAGAGAGAATTTTGGTAGTTGAAGAATTTTGAATTCTCATTCTGTAGGTTATTATTCAACTTGGAAACATCCTACAAATCATCAAACCATCAGAGAAAACTCTGAAATTTTGCGAAAATATTTTATCTCAACTATTGATGGAGATGGACTGAATTTTGTGGAGGAAACAGCTGAAGGAGAGAAATGCTGACCCCATATTGGGATAAGTCCTAGCCAAAAAAGAAGAATAAGAAAATTAATATGATGTAATCAGAATACAATTTTCACTTTTCAATTTGATCATGATACAATAATTCTCTGATCACTGGAATCTATTGTGTGTTCATTCACTGGTATTCTCTTATAAACATCTATAATTGATCATAATTGACTATAATCTATTTTTGATTTCGTTGCAGGATTCAAGATGACAGCTCTGTCCGGAGCTACGTGGACTGTCGATGGGTGAGCACGGATATACTGAGAAGAAATGAGCTGGATACACCTGATGATGCTGATCTAGTCATTGGCTACCTTTTCTCGGTTGGTATCAAAATATCAATAGTTTTAATTCAAGCACTATGCGATTGTAACAATTATTGATGGTTGTCCATCTTTATATACCTGGTCTTTAGGCGGGAGAATTGTAAGAGTAGATGAGGTTTGGTGTCACATAAGTAAGTCAAAAGTCAAATTATAAGATCGAAAGTCAAATTATAAGATCGAAAGACATAACAGACCTGGCCAGAGTCGTATTAAGTTCCATGGAAAAGATAGTATTGTAGTAGTTATGTCTGTTGCAGGAAAAACTTGTTGAATTGGAAGAAAAGTGGTCAGTCCTTATTCATAGTGATGACTTTTGTGAATCACCTTCAGATCTAGTAAACGGATATGTAATTGAATTACACTTTGTAAGTTATTTTCACAATCTGAAGCAATTTGTTGGACTGACTCTAAGACTATCAGGGTGATCAAGTCCTATGTTAATTATTCATGACAACTAGCTCACCCCAGATCCAAGCTACATTAACAGTCCAATCAGACCCATCATAGGCAATCAACTGTTAATTGGTTCACAATTCACCTTATGAGCTCCTCCCTATCCATGCAACCTGATTGTATTTACATTATATGGAGGTACTACTTAGAATACATTCACTGCTAGGGGATTTTTTCCATTGAATCTTGAAAAAACACGATTTCAATAAATTATTATTGAAAAGCATTCGTGACAAAAACATGTTAAAATTTTTGACATTTTTAACATTCAGGACTATGATAATAGTTCACAAAATGTAATATATTCTCATAACACATAATATTGAATCATAAGTATTGAAATCTCAAAGCCATCCACATTCAGTTACACAAAGCTCAGCTATGATAAATCTCCAACAATTTCCCGGAATGCACATCTTCGCAAAAATCATTACTTTTCCAAACTCAACATCTCTGTTCTCAAAAACGTATCCTAGATGCGGATATATTCTATATTATTTGTTGCCACAGTTGAAATCTTCATTTTCAAAACATCTTTCTGTAGTCTCAAGATGCTACAGCTTTCGAAACTTTCCACGTTCATTCTTGTAGATTCGAGTTCAGCTTCCAAGCTCACAAAGTTTGTTACGAAAGTAGCACCCGGTTGAAAGATGAGAGATCAACGGAATTTTCTGGTTCCAAGTCAGCAAAGCAAGAATTCTGCCTCAGTGAAAAATTCCATTGAAGAGAGGATAAACTGCTGGGGGGAGGAAATTCATTTCATCATTGTGCTAAATGAAGGTGAACCAGCATTTTAGCGTGGGCCTAAAAATTAAGAGGCTGATGAGAGTTGCTTTTTACTCAATAATCATTTGAGACTCTTGCTTAATTAATTAGAGCCTGAATCATGTATACAGTTTGCATCGTGAAATTTACCTATTGTAACGGCTCGAAAGGATGAATTGCAGAAGGTGATATTAAAAACAAGCAGAGGGCTGCTGAGGAAAGCATTTAATTAGAGCAGAGCGATCATACCGCTTCTTTTGGACCTTGTGGAAACAGCATGTCTGGCATTCATCATTGTTGTTTTGAAATTATTATGAATCCTGACTGCGCTTAATCAGGGATGAGCATGCGTAGTACCCAACTCATTTTGAAGGAATGCGAGGAACGGAGTCTCAACATATTTTTACCTAAATTCTGTTATGCTAATTACGTTCAAACAATTTCTCTGAATGCTCACTACTGATGAAAAGGGATTTGAAGAGTTGTAATCTTGTTATTTCACCATAAAATGGAAATGGAATTGCATAATATTCTCTTTCACATCGAGACGAAGCGTATAGTCTTGCAAATAGTGATGGTTATTTGATGGTTTTGAAAGCAGGTCTATCAACGGAAATTTGCTCTTTTTTCAGAAACAAGTATGTGGAATCTCAATTATGCTGTATTTCTATCATTCCCTTGAATCTTGAATATGAACTATCCTTTTAATCATTACAAGAAACCCTCCAGTTGAAGCGCAAGACTATTTCCAACTTGAAAGTTTTACAAGAATGGAGGGTCTGATTGGGTTGTCGTTCGGGAATCAGCTGATATCAGCCAATCGGGAAACTTCCTGCCCTGCCGATTCTTTTGAAAAAAGCTTCGTGTGGCTTGCCCAAATTCATGAATTAGTGCTATAGAGCTCAAATCCCCCTGTCAAGCACCAAGCCGATGAAGTAGTAGTATAAGTCATATTTCAAAATGAAAAACAAATCAAATTTTTAAAATGTTTAAACCTTAATTTTCCAAGCACTAAATTGAATCAAGCGACTTTGGCAATCTTTTAAAGAAAACTATTGGCCCCAATGAATATAATTCAGGTAAAGATCTCACAAAACTTTAATCGATCAATTACTATTAACTTTCTTACACTGATTCCATCAGCAATACCGAGTAAAATATTAGTGAGGTTCAACTGATGATCTCACAGTTGCTCGTTGATCGATGGTAGATTGTAAAATGTTGAGAATAAGTTTGAAATTGAAGAAAGACTTTTTTATTTTTGCCACGTCCATTTTTATAAATGTTGGAGTGGCAAAAATAAAACTGTTATAAATGTGGACGTGATAAGAATAAAACGCTTTATCGATCATGGAGAAATTGCACAGTACCAATATGCATGCATATAAAGTTTGAAACTGTTGCTTGTTTGTCGCATGTCATTGACAGTGTATTTATTTGTGCAGGGTGACTTGGAGCAACTGGTGATTGTTCCCGATCCTGGAGCCGTGTCGCAGCAGTGTTCAGCGACAAGGCAGCCGTCGCTCGATCCCCTGCTCGAGGCAACGCGACCTCGTCGACCCTCGGCCTTTGTTCGCAAGGCACTACTTGCTGGCAACCAGTGAGTTCGCAACTCCTAATAGATCTCATTCATCACAACATTTGTGGCCTCCATTGATGCTGCTGCAGCTCATTCCCTCATTCATCTCCAACTTTGTTTGCTATCTCAGCACAACATGCACACATTCATGTATTTGGCTCAGTATATTCAGATATACCTAGAATCGAGTATCCATACATCCACCAACATGTAAACTATTTATGACTGGATGACATGGATGGTTGTTTCTAGGCAGCTATAAAGAATATCAATTTCTACAATCATTGGAAAACAAGATTGATTCATGTATTCACAATTTTCTTTGTAGGAGACGATGATATTGAAATTACTTTTTTGCTTGGAAAACTAAATGAGAAATGAGATGGATCTAATTATATTTGAAAATAGTTTTTAGGATAGCACAGTTGAAGAACTAACACGTTTTCTGAGTAGCTGTGAGTGTGATATTGTGTTAGTGGCTGTGTGTAGTTATCCATACAAAATAATAGACTAGATATTGTTCAACCACAGATTTATTATAAACGAGATAAGGCTTCGCTTGCTACACCATTATCAATCTCTGGCAAAACAGTATCTCCTTTGTTAATAAGTCTGTGGTTGGACTCAATATACAGTACTTATATCGGAACTATCACGTCACTACTCACGGATAAGACATGAATAATCATTATCATTTCCAATTTTCTAAAGCTCTTGAGGAGAACTCATGATAGTAGTAAGAGATTCAATGAATATCAATCAGAAGCGTAATACTGTTTAAGAGAGGTGAGCTCTACACTTTCGAATTCAAATGAATGATCCAATTCTAAAATCAAAGTATTATTGTTATTGACGATTTCCAGCGACTCTTCATTGCGAATTTAAACTCTTGAATATTGAGCTCTGGAATAGTGAATGTCACGCTGCAGGATTCTCATGGCATCTCGATGATACCTTAATAACGATGAGGTTGGGAGATGGTTTCAGAGGCATTGGTGGTAATTGAACAGACACGGTTGAGTCTATCCACTTTGCACTGTGGTTCATACATTTGCAGCCGAGAGCTGGGAGCTCTCCATCATCACCAGTCAAAGACCGCATCTGTGGGAGGAGAGTGGTGCTGCTGAATGAAGAGGAAAGGTCTTGAATTTGAACTGTAATCAAGGAGACAAGCCCTGATACCCCTGCTCTCCCTGCTTGGCCTTCGCGGAGAAAAAGCCTAGGCCTGCTGACTATTCATTTCTTCGGGGAATATACGTTTCAATTCAGTCCACCACGACAATTTCTCCTCTTTTCTCTACTCATTCACTCACTCCGCTTCTCATCTATCTCTCTTCCTCCACGTATATTTCTCCTTTTTCCTGTACAGCTTCCCCATCCCCGAATCGCTTGCAATGTACGAGTTTTACACTCAATTCGAATTTTAAATGCGAAAATAAACGCTTTCTGAATTTCCAAGGCTTTTCTCGTCGTTTCTGTTCCAGCTTCTCTCCAATTTTTTCAGAGCGAAAATTCCTGGAACTCATTTCCGGAGCTGGAATTCCGAGCTAAACACTGTTGATTTCTTGACATTTCAGAGTTGTCTATGAACTATTCTGACTTTTTCGATTTGGCTCTCGCCATTCTTATGCTGTCATAGTGATGGAGAGAGCTCGGAATGAACTGAATCGAAAAAGTCACTCGAATTGATTCCAAGCGAATGCTTTTGATACGCAAAATCAATTTGTTGATGATCATGATGTCTGAAATGATTTTGTAGAGTAATATCACTCCCACTCAGTCACTCTCTTCATGAGGTATTTCAATTGATTGGCACTTCATAAAAACTCTTTGAAATTGAAGTCACAGCGAAAAACATTTTTGAATGAGCTCTTTACATAAGTAGTGATGAGGAGTTCGCCACTTCAGCCTTTCACTGCTCCAGACATAGGTATTATTTCTATTTGGCTTGGCATCATTCACCATCTCATACGCACAAACAAGACCAAGTAATCATCATGTTTCAAGTTTTAAATAAAAAAGTACCTATCATGTAAACATCATGTTTCAAGTTACAAGTTTATACACTCATTTATAAGAAACAAAAATTAAATGCCACATTCATGAATAATATTAAGCCACACTGATATACGAGTATAAGCATAAAAATAAATGATATAACACAAAGAGTCACACTAACTATGAATGACTATTTCAATCAGAAAGATGTCCACTTCAAAAATTTTCCAGTGAAAAGTGTATCTGAGTTATATTGTGCATATAGTGCATTATATGCACTCATGCACTCATGCACTCATGCACTCATATTGTGCATGAGTTCTCTACTTCACCTTGTTCCTAAAATATGGCAAAAATGAATGTATTTTGCACTTGAATTATCAATTATGATTGATTCCAACTATGCTCTGTAGACATGAATCCTTGTTCCAATCAATGTCTTTGGACTCTTTCAAATTGCATTTGTATCCACTTCTTGAATACTAAACGGATGGATTCCAAATAAAATTCGTTTCAATTCTAATGATCAATTTTGTAATGTTCTTCCCATCCTAGATAATAACTGTGCTTGAAACAGTCAACGTAACAAATCATTATATATTTTGCAGATCATTCTGTGCATCCGTGATTTAAATTTCGAATAAAAGTAGAATTCGATACTAGCAACGTCTTCCATGACAGGAAGTGGACATGGAATTTCCGTTCTTACCTCAATTCAAGGATCTGTGAATCAGGTCTGGAGTGAATTTCCTGAATTTGACGGCAAAGTTGATCAAAATACAGGCTGCGTCGTTGTATAGGAAGAGGCCAGGTTTGGGCCAAGTTCATGCTCATGTCCCACTGATACTCTGCACACTCTTTTCGACACTTCCAACCTCTGAATGTTGTGTCTGCTATGAATAAAACATACGGCTTTCACTCGCAACCTCATCACTTGCTTCAAGCCAGAGTCGCTTCATGCTCCGCGTCCATTCCACGGTTTTAAACCCTGTGCGTTTTATCCGGCACATACTCACCTATTCTGTCTCAAAGAAAGCCGGGCATGCACATTTCCCACAGCTGCTGGAACTTGTCATGTTGTTTGCGTTTCTTGTTTAAACTTCAGCTCAACAGAGATGACTTTTCGGATGCAGCTGTATCAGCATCTCACCGCTCCAATATTCAAAATGAGGCGTTTTCAACGCTGTTTCATTTTTCAGTCTATTAATGAGAACCACTTTCATTGGAACGCAGGTCATTTGAACGCCCTTTGTATGAATACAAATTTTAAAATACGTTATTATACCTTACGCCCTATTATACTATATTCCATTAAAAACCTGATTATGGGATTAGTTTTGAATAATATTCAGAAATTGCAATTCTTTTTTTAACATTGTTTGACCGTTGATTTCATCCAATTCAGTTCATATTTTCATAATGGACTCAATCAACCAACCGTTTCCCACTTTTCTCTTTGGGCAGAAGATGAGTTGAACCAATGTAGTTATTCTTGAATCTATTCATTCCAACTGCAGGCATTGTTTTGTTTTTATATTTTAGTATGTATCTAAGTGCAATAGGGATTTTAAAACTTTATCAATTAATGAATCTGATTGCAGATTCCCTGATGTTGATCGAACAATCAGTGAGGTACCTTCGGATAAGAAAGTGTTGCCAACTGCTCCGCCATCCTCCGAAACCGACAGTTTGTCTTGGCAAGATCTCGAGTCAGACTCAGCTGAAGAGGGAAGTGGTCTACACCCTGACTCAAACGACCAATACGGTGAGAGCATGCTACCCACTTCTTACTACTGAAAAATATATGCATATCTCAGTTGGAAGAGTCCATATGAATGTGTATTCAACATTTCTGTGCAGTGACATACTCCTGGATAATTACAACTACAAATTTGAAGTTATCAATTATATTTTTCTACTGTGGTAGAAATGTGGCCTGATTCGTTTTACTAGACCTACTCAATATATCTTCCAGATAGGATAATAATTCAATCAAATCTTATAATACTACACCATTGAAGTATTCAAGAATAATATTATGAACACTCTTTCGTGCATAAAACTTCGTGCATCAAACTTCGTGCATAATATTTCCCTCTGTAGGGAATTTTCATGTGATAGTTTAATTTGCAATTTGATCGTTGAAAATAATTGAATGACGCGATACGCTAGAATATATTTCATGTAATAGTAACATGTACTACTGTAATAGTAGGTAAACGAGGAAAGTGAGGATGTAAGGAAGTTAGGAGGTTTAGGAAGTGGAGGTTTCCACTCATTCGTCGTTGTTAGGGTTAATCTCTCTCTCTCTTCTCTATAAAAACTGCTCTTCACTTTTGCTTTGCATGAGAGTTTACATTTATTTGGAAGTATTATTCATTAGCTGTTCTAACTCACAAGTCAAATAACATGTTTGATCGGAACATAATATTTACAAGAATGAGCATGTACACATTAAACCTGAACTATTTAAACTTTTGAATAATTTGTTACATTTTGAATATCCTAATAATATCTCTCGATCCACGGATCTTATACAAATTCAGTTTTGAATGATGTATTTTCAGAGGTGGAGTGGTCTGAGTGGTCGCAATGCGTGAGTGCTCGTGGTGATGCGTGCGGAGGTGGCAGTGGCCATCAGACTCGCTCTTCTCGCTGCGTGGACACTGGTGGCTGGCTTGAGCTCTGCCTCGAGTCGGGAGCTGAGCGAACACAGACTCGCGCATGCGTATTGCCAACTTGCAACACTACCAACAATGGTGAGACTTGCAACATTTTCAAATAGCAATTTCAGAGATATTTTTATTACAAGATGCTAGTGGAGTACGGCGACAAAAACCCCGTTAAGTACGTGATTTTATTACAAAAGGTTAAAGTACGAGCTGGACAACGTAATTCATACTCGTGTAGCGAGTGTACTAGATAGTCTCTCACAAGTTTTCAAATAAAGGCTGTGTTCGAACTATATGTTGATTAATATAATGATTATATTTCTTTTCTGAAAGTAGAGCAATCTCAGTCTCTTCAATTCGACACAGAGCTTCTAAATTTGTGGCATAATTCAAATTTGAATGTAAATTTATTCGGCCCGGGCAAGATACTTTTCCTGGGCCACTCTCGTGTTTCGGATGGACACGTTAAGACTTCGGTCCCGGCTGCCTAACAATCGTTAGGTCATGTCAGAGGTCCTGGAATTGATCAAGTGAGACCTGACAAACTCTGACACCAGACCTGAGCCAGGTCACTCGATATTATTATCACATTAAACTAGTAGTTCTGTGAACAGTAGACCTCACGCAGTATTCTCATCCACAAGTACCTGATTGAAACTATAGACCGTATGGAAATACAGCAATAGACTGGCTTTTCCATACATCTGTGTAATCACTTGTCAGCTGATTTATGTTGAATAATTCTATAGTCTGATTTTTACTCTAATATTTGCGTATGAATGAGTCTCCTTTTTCCTTTTATATTATCCTTGGAATGAAAAATTTCCAAGAACCTTGTATATACGTCGATGCGCAATTAAAAAAGGAACATACCTGTCAAATTTCATGAAAATCTATTACCGCGTTTCGCCGTAAATGCGCAACATATAAACATTTAAACATTTAAACATTAAGAGAAATGCCAAACCGTCGACTTGAATCTTAGACCTCACTTCGCTCGGTCAATTAAAATACAGGTTTATGTGTTAAGTTGTCACAAAACCAAAAAATTACTGATAATTCATTCCATGCTTTTTGAGAATCAATATTGTCATTCAGTGTCAGCTTAGTTATTTTTATTGCTCAAGATTGATAAAACTTCACATTTTCAATTCATGGGGTAAAAAGCTTCAAATCGCTTCAAAACAGTCTCGCTCGTTGGCTGAAACAAACCAGTGAACTGAAACAAATAAGAATGTTTAACATTTTCGCAGTTGGATACCTCAAAGCTGATCGGCAATAGTAGACATTGTAATCAATGAATGTGGAATGTAATAATGGAGAGTGCCTGAGTTTTTATGACCTTTTAATACTCCCACGTTGTACGTAGAAGCCTATGTGATAAAACTCTTGTTTGTTTTCTGATTCGGGATATTGCAGCATTTGCATTGATTTCACAGTGTAGATTCGGTTTTACCTGTTCTTTCAATAATGTAGATATTAGAAACTCGGATTCATTGTTTACCTTTCTCTGTTACAAAATGTTTATGGAAATAAGATTCATTCACCCAATACTTGCAGGCTAATACGAATAATTACAAATAGGTCTACGTCATAAATAGGGTAAAATAGAATCTATTAATTATCAGCGAAGATTTGAATTGATCAATTCGATGATTGAGTTCATAATCCATAAATTCATTTCTCTAGTTACATACACATCGATCTCTGTACTTACGATTTTTCTCTGTCCTTATAAATTCTATTAGATTGTACTGACTGGCTTGAACAGGAACAGCTTCAACTTTCCAAAGAAAAAGTGGAAATTTTTCTTTTCAACCAAAAAACAGTCCATATCCGTAGATTTTCTCATTTCTCAAGGAATTATTTTTTCTCTTCATTCTAATTAAATCGATCCATTGGTTTTGTTTTGTGTTACTGTAGAAACTTCAAAAATAATATTACTAGAACAGAATTTCTCATGAATAGTCTCAGCAAGTTCAATTAAATCCAATACGGTACAAAAAAAATTATTTCAATGCTAAATTTCCTACCGGTTTTTCATTTCTGTATCAATATTATTTGATTGGCTGTGAGTGCAGAGGTGGAAATGGTATGTACAATAATGATATAGAATTTTTTAGTTAACTTGTTCATAGTATCATAGTAGTACCGTAATGTAATTAAATATAATTATTGTCATCGTTGGTAATTGCAAAACCATTAGGTTCCATAAGCATAACTATTTAATAGCTATGCGAACTTTGTTGTTCAATTAGTCTAATGCTTGTTCTATTTATAATCTACTTGCTTTCTTCTTCATAATTATAATCTCTTTCACCTCATCTCTGGAAAGTTTCCACTTTTATTTTTTTAGGTACGTTAGTTATAATTATACTACCTACGTTAGTTATAATTATCAACTAGTTTGTAATTTTCTTTGTGTCTTTGTTTGATCTTTTTTTAATAACCTACCTGCGCATAGGTTTTAAACCTATGCAGGTATAATTTTTCCTCAAATATTACCCGTAATTATTTATAATAGACATTATATTTATTCTAGCAGCAATGTTACTTTCTTATTAATAAACTATAAATACACATGCTACATTTAGCATCAACTTGCTAATTCAATAAGTAAGTACCCTTATTGTTTTTCGTTTTGTTTGTTTGTAATGTTTTTTTGGAAAAATAAAGTTCAATGTTATAGAATGTTTTCAATCTTAAGGCGCCTCCGCCCATAACCAACATGAATAACCGTGATAATGCTCATACAAGATTTCAATTGAATTGAAGTGACACTATGACAGAGTGGGAGAACGGTTTTAGCTCTGGTGAGAGATTTCGGAATATCATTTTGGTGGTGTCAGTAGTAGTCAGTGGTGTCCAAAGTCATTCGACTATCGATTGATGACTGCTGCTGGCAAATGAGTGAAATTGCATTCAATATCGTGCACAAAGGAACCTGACGATCGATAGATCGTGTGTGAGGTTTGCTAAAATGTTCAATTAACTATCCAACGTGCTTTATCCCCCTTTCGCTATCCCAAATTGCTTCCCGTGTTCGTTATAGCCAGCCATTACAATAATAGTTGCATTGTTATTGGTTTCATCGCACGATTATTGTTTTACACGGACGGAAACATCCAGTTTAGATGCTGAATTCGGTCAGATCCATTAACGTTGACTAAATTTTGAAACAAATTCTATGATACTCATCGTATTGGATACTACTTATCTCTCGTGATTATTTCACATTTGGTTAACACTGTTGAATAATTAATTTTTCGTGCTCAAATGAGAATCATAACCGTAATCATAACAAAAAGCATGTTGTCACACCACAATATTATATTCCAATAGATATACATAACGAGAATCATCAATCATAACAAGTAACAGAGGAAGAATGAATTATTGAATATTCCCTCCACTCAAATCAACAACGAATGAGTGTACTCAAATGAATGATTTTCATTCAAAAGTTAATTTATTTGAACAATTCAGTTTGCAGAGGATTATAGCATTGTTTATGTATACATAGTGTTTTCAAACTAAAGCAAACATCGTCGGAGTTCGCCAAATATCATGATTTTTATATTATGATAAGTAGGATGTTTGTGTGGTTTGTAAGCTACTAGTCTACTAGGCAGTGCGACAAACCATCATAATTACTTATTCTCTGACTCAGCAGTTCAATTCACAATAATTCATGTCAAGTTCAAGAATCTTTCAAAAAACCTCCATGTTGAGGCATTGGAGTCTACAAATTCCAATTATCTGAATGGAAAATTTCCTGGAAAACTGATTGGTCACTATAAACCGATTTCCTGCCCGTTCTTTTATAGCTACAAATATGCCATACAGCTATCAATCATAAATTAATGTAATAATCTGCTCATGATGAAAGTATTTTTGGTGAAGAACTATTATAGTGGAACAGTAAGAATTTGCAAAAGTGGTAAAATGAAAATGAAAGTGGAAATGATAATAAACACACAGACACAAAGGACAAGAGATGTTGAATGAGAAACACAGAGTAATAATGAAATATTTGAAGAAAATATTCGTTTTGAGAGATTTCATTTCAGATGTTAGATAGACATCTCACGGCTTTGCTGTGTATGATTGATTCCATACAACAAAATAATGACTGAAGAAACCAAAGAGAGGTGGAAAAATTCAAGGGAAGTTCTGATAAACGTTTTGTTTTAGTGACATTGACAGTAGCAGAAAATAAGCAAGCGCATTATTTGCCCTTTGCCAGACTTTGTTGGTCCCCGGAAACTTTGTTCATCCCTCTCCCGCTTTTCACCAAATCCCCCCCTCCAAAACACTTTCCACCAGCTCCCCCTCCACACCACTTTTCACCAGCTCTCAGCCGACCAGATGTCATTTACAAATCTGGCCTTGCTCCTCCTGTCTTGCTACAGCCGTTGTTCTTGTTTTGCTTGCTAGCAAATAGATACAGAGTGGGTCTCTGTCAAGCATCACATCGCCCTGTTTGAATATTCACCCAGCAATTGCTGAGCAAACTCTCCGAAACGCCTAAAAAATCTGAGAACCAACTTTATACTGAACTACGCCTGTTTTAATTATTGAACTGGAAGTTGTTGGTCCAGTGTTTGTTTTTGTTAGTTGATTTGTATTCAGTCTCATCTTGTGTTGATACAGTCCCATCGTGCTACTTCTACAAACACGTGTGTCATCATGACGACCTCCTCCAATGGAAACCAGGTATGAACACAGCGCCGGTTTCATTTCTGCGATTCTAGTCTTCAAAAAAGTCCAAGCGATTCCTTTGAATCACCAGATTATTCGGTATGACTGAGTCACTGTAGCAAATTATTACGTAAACATACCAACATATTGACCAATATAATTCGATTTTTTCATTATACTGTATTTATTCAGGAATTTCTAATAATTGATTAATTATTGTCAGTAAATCAATGAATGAATGAATGAATGGATATCAAATCTTCCAAGAGACCCTTAAAGACCCTTATTTGCGATATTTTGTCAGATAGAAGTGGACAAATCATTCAATGATTCAACATACAGTATAACATTATTATAATTCACTGTAAATATCGGGGGACCGAGCTTTGCTCTGGAGTGTGAAAGCATAGAACATTTGTAATGGAAGATTGAATTTCAAGTTAATATTTATTTATTCATTTTCTCAGTCTTACAATTATTTTTACAGTTATATGAGGAGGCACAACAGGCTTATGCCCAAAACTGTCTCTTTTCAAATGTATACTACAGTCCAAATCAAAATCTAAGTTAAGCTACTATCACTCATCAAAATAAAAATTAATTTACACTTCAAAAAACAAACACATCATCAATTACAAATAGCTATTATTATGAATTCGATTTAAAATGATATACTATGTTTGCTACAATAATCGTTAATATACTATGTACTATTCTACACTAACAGCATCTAGTTACTATTTGGACATTCTGACGTGAACATGTTTTCTAAAAAAGAGAAATAAACGAAAATAAGTTTTGCCATAGCCTACTATAGATAGATTATCTAAAGTAAGCCATGATTTTGCTGAATTTTTCTTCTCGTGAGATCAGCTAAATGATCCCACATAGGCACTCGTTCACTCTCTTCCATTACGGTATCGACAGACGACAAAATTTCCAGTTGTTTTTCCAAGTTTATCCTTTCAATGTCCTTCAGCGAGTTATCCCAGGGTTGAGACCTAGTGCAATCGAATTTTCATATCATAAAACTACTTTGTTCCAAATTTCGTGAGAATCGTGAGAGCCATTTTCGAGATCCGGTTACATACAGATATATAAACATCTGAACATCCAAATATCTAAATATCTAAACATCTAAACATATAAACAGAAATTGCTCGTTTAATAGTATAGGATTAGTATATTGGACGTGTAATTTGTATCATTATGGATGTTCTAAACGTTTTCGTACCCCAGAGTAGATTATTGTCTCGTTCATAATCTCAAGTATATTGATCAAACACGATATCAAATAATCTCGACATCAGTATAATTTTATTGTACAAACTACAAAATATTCTTATTTTCGGAACGGACATTATAATATGAGAAAGAGAATGTGAGACATACCATACTTTCATGGATGTCACAGTCTTGACTATCTAAATATTATGCCATCTGTGATTTACATATTCTCAGTCAATATTTCATTAGCTGCTGGACACCTTTACCAACAAAGAAGGTATTAGATTCCTTTCATAAATGAATAAGAAGACGAAGATAGTAGGTCTAGTCATAGAGTAAGCATACACACGTATGTAACCTTATTCTATTGTTTAGTCCAGTTTCTTTGAAAGGGTGCTTATTTCTGAAGACATTCAAGGAGTTAACAGTGAACATTATGAATAATGTTTTCCAGTCATTACAATAGGACGGCAAATTGGTAGCAAGAGCAGAAAGATGCGGAACTCACGACTGCCTCGAAATTGGATACGTGATTTATTACGATCTCTCGCAGCGTTGAGATGTTTCCTGCAGAGGCAATAACACCAAGAATGCTGATCCGGCGAATAATAATAATAAGTGGGACCTGAATTTGTAAACAGAGAAAATTGCAAAATTTAATATTACAGCCTAATCCTATTAGGAAAGATAAGGAAGAGCGGGCGGACTGCATTAGGAGTCCAACCAGATCTTGTGAGGATTATGTGTCGCCGTCGCAGTCGTCGGTTGCATCACGGCAAAGGCTTAGCTTCGTATTTCAAGTCGACTCAACTTGGACTTGAATGCCAGTTTTCGCAATGCGAATAAGAAAACAAACTTTCCACTCTGCGTGTAATCCGCATTACAACGGCGCAGCAACGGCAGGAATCATCCCATCTTGCGATTAGAGATGCTGTTCTTGGCTAGTATTACACTTTCAATTTGCACACTCCTAGAGGCTTCAGTAAACTATCACTGAATTAACAATTATTATCATTTCCAACAGTTGTAGGGGACTTTTGAAACTTTAATAATACCAACACATTAGGCTAATTATTTACTTTGAATAATAAAGATGATACATTTATGATTCATGCTTTTCCAACTACTGTGTATGTTTTCCTTATAACCTACTTTCAATATTTTTCATATTTTTTAGCGCTGGACTCCGTGATAGAGCTTGAGAATATATATTATAACTCATCCCTCTTTCAATTGATGAATTGCGTCTCATCTATGTCGATACTTCAGTGGCAATAATATTGTAGATTGTGATAAACCTTTATTCATCTACTTAGAAAGAGGAGCAAATAGGTTTAGGAGCAACTTATAACTCCTCATAGAATATTGCCATTATTCCTTATACAGAGTGTTCTGAAAAATGAGTCAGGGCGTGATTCCTGACATCAAAAGAAGGAAAACTAATTAACATAGGTTCGAAAATGCTTGGTTACCAAGTTATACAGAGTGACTCTGTTATACAGAGTCACTCTGCATAACTTGGTAGCTGAGCATTTTCTGAATTCGTCTAAGAATTTTCTGAATTGTTTCTAAGATTTCGTCTGAATTTTTCACCAAGTATCCAAGCATTTTAATTAGAACGTTTATCTCCTTTTGAAGGAAATCTACCCGACCTTATAGCCAAGTTAAAAATGAATTTTAATGGTTCTAAAAGGACTGCAGCACAGCCCTTGACAATAAAGGTTGGAATCGCATCAGGACCCTCGGAGCAGCCCGACCTCAGCCCATTGATAGCAGACAGAATATCATTGGAAGAAACCATCCCAACTCCCCCATCCAACAATGAGCACCCAGACACCTCCGGAATCCCCATTGGCACATCAGGTGTATCAGCCTCATACACAGATTGAAAGTATTTAGAGAAACCATTAACCATATCAGCCCCAGAGTAAGACTCTCCGTCCAGTGTCATGGTTGACTCCACAAAAGAAGTTTTTCTTTTTGAATTGACGTATTTCCAGAAATCTTTTACATTATGTCGTATTCCATTTTGAACTCTAATCAAATACGCCTCATAAGATAGTGTAATTCTGTTTTTCAGGGATGCGCGTAAAGTTTTAAATTTATTATCATGATAAGGCGAAGTTTTCCTCTTTCTTGCTCGTTTATTAAATTGCTTCTTAAATTGGTTCTTAAATTGCTCGTTTAATAGTAAAGAATATTGATATTAATTTATTAGTATATTGAACGTGTAATTTGTATCACTATGGATGTTAAACTTTTTCGTACCCCAGAGTAGATTATTGTTTCGTTCATAATCTCAAGTATATTGATCAAACACGATATCAAATAATCTCGACATCAGTATAATTTTATTGTACAAACTACAAAATATTCTAATTTTCGGAACGGACATTATAGTATGTGAAAGAGAGTGTGAGACATACCATACTTTCATGGATGTTACAGTTTTGACTATCTAAATATCATACCATCTATGATTTACATATTCTCAGTCAATATTTCATTAGCTGCTGGACACCTTTACCAACAAAGAAGGTATTAGATTCATTTCATAAATGAATAAGAAGACGAAGATAGTAGGTCTAGTCATAGAGTAAGCATACACACGTTTGTATCCTTATTCTATTGTTTAGTCCAGTTTCTTTGAAAGAGTGCTTATTTCTGAAGACATTCAAGGAGTTAACAGTGAACATTATGAATAATGTTTTCCAGTCATTACAATAGGACGGCAAATTGGTAGCAAGAGCAGAAAGATGTGGAACTCACGACTGCCTCGAAATTGGATACGTGATTTATTACGATCTCTCGCAGCGTTGAGATGTTTCCTGCAGAGGCAATAACACCAAGAATGCTGATCCGGCGAATAATAATAATAAGTGGGACCTGAATTTGTAAACAGAGAAAATTGCAAAATCTAATATTACAGCCTAATCCTATTAGGAAAGATAAGGAAGAGCGGGCGGACTGCATTAGGAGTCCAACCAGATCTTGTGAGGATTATGTGTCGCCGTCGCAGTCGTCGGTTGCAGCACGGCAAAGGCTTAGCTTCGTATTTCAAGTCGACTCAACTTGGACTTGAATGCCAGTTTTCGCAATGCGAATAAGAAAACAAACTTTCCACTCTGCGTGTAATCCGCATTACAACGGCGCAGCAACGACAGGAATCATCCCATCTTGCGATTAGAGATGCTGTTCTTGGCTAGTATTACACTTTCAATTTGCACACTCCCAGAGGCTTCAGTAAACTATCACTGAATTAACAATTATTATCATTTCCAACAGTTGTAGGGGACTTTTGAAACTTTAATAATACCAACACATTAGGCCAATTATTTACTTTGAATAATAAAGATGATACATTTATGATTCATGCTTTTCCAACTACTGTGTATGTTTTCCTTATAACCTACTCTCAATATTTTTCATATTTTTTAGCGCTGGACTCCGTGATAGAGCTTGAGAATATATTATAACTCATCCCTCTTTCAATTGATGAATTGCGTCTCATCTATGTCGATACTTCAGTGGCAATAATATTGTAGATTGTGATAAACCTTTATTCATCTACTTAGAAAGAGGAGCAAATAGGTTTAGGAGCAACTTATAACTCCTCATAGAATATTGCCATTATTCCTTATACAGAGTGTTCTGAAAAATGAGTCAGGGCGTGATTCCTTACATCAAAAGAAGGAAAAACTAATTGCTTGGTTACCAAGTTATACAGAGTGACTCTGTTATACAGAGTCACTCTGCATAACTTGGTAGCTAAGCATTTTCTGAATTCGTCTAAGAATTTCCTGAATTATTTCTAAGATTTCGTCTGAATTTTTCACCAAGTATCCAAGCATTTTAATTAGAACGTTTATCTTCTTTTGATGTGAGGAATCACGCCCTGACTTATGGGCACCTTTTTTCAGAACACTCTGTATAATAGGCTATATACTCCTTCTTCTATTCCATATTATACTCCATATTCTGCTCGATTCTATTGAGATTGATATAATAGTCTTTATACTCCATTCAATCCATATTCTGCTTGATTATATATTTACATATTGGAGGTTTCTAAGCATCATTCACTATCATCAGCATCAACATCATCCACAGAATAGAACTACAATTTTTGAATTTTCAACTTGAACATAAGATTAGCACAAAAATGCAATTTATTTGTCGTAATTGAGATAAATAGATTAGGACTTTTACTAGATCTTGAATACTCAGTCACGAAAAACTTTTCCCCCTGGTGATCATTAAACTAGAGATCTAAGTGATTCTAAAACTTTGTAGCTGTTAAAGAACTCTTTTAGTGTCATGTTTTACGTTAAGTGGAGTAGAATTCATAGCCGCATCGGTAAATAGCCATGAACGGTGCGATCTATAGTCACCAGATGCCAGTCACGTTCGTTTGCAATGCGCACTGCCGTAAAGCACCAGGCAAAGGCAAACGCAAACGCAAAGCTCGTGCGTCTTTGAGGCGAAGCTCACGGATTTACGAGCTTGAGATGCAAGTGCGGTACATCACGATGCGAGCGTGCTAGCACATAAGATGCAAACAGCTAGTGGCTGATCATCTCTGCAGCTCACACCACAACACTACCACCATCAAACAAATATTTCGTTACTCTCAGCTTTTTTCCCTGAATTTATCTACCTTTATGTAAAATGGTTAGGGAGAAACATCCACATTGGTAATCGGTGCATGATAAAAGTTTCAGAGTATTTCACTAAATACTAGGCTGATTATTGATTCATTTATTGATTCGTTTTGTTTGGATTTGTATTTGGAAATTGACAATCTGATAAATTCAAAATTGTAGTAGATACATTTTTTGGACTCAAAATTGTGTACGAATTATCATTTAAGTTACGTAAGTAGCAGTAACCTTTAGACTGTGTATTCCAAATTAAGGTTTGAAGCAGTTTTGGGCAAATGCCTGTTGTTTTTACCTGCATTGTATTTGCATATGAATAAATAAATAAATAAATTAGTAGATCATTTTTCAATTGCATTGAAAACTCTCTTGGTATAATTGTTTTTTCTCGTATTCATCCTTTGTTCACTGTTGGTTGATATACGTTGTTGCAATGAACTTAGAAAAAATATCACGCTCTCTACATTCACTGATTTGCGTCGAAACGCGTTTTAATTCATTTAATTTATTCATTTTGAAATAAACCAATTTATTTCATTTCCCCATTTTTCTTCCAAATCGAGCAACAAGCAACAAGCCAATTGCAAATAATTTAGAGAAAACAATTCTAGTATGAAGTTTCACACTTATATCAGAGATATACACATCATATACTTTATACATCCAGAATGAGAGTTCGACTCACAAATCACACTTTTTCCTTGGGTTATTGTCCTTTTCACATTGATGGAGCTATTGTGAAGATGTGTTATGTTTATTCTATTCATTATTTTTCCCGTTTATGTCACAGCTAATTCTGATTATGCATTCAATCCTTGGGAATGAATTTCAACAATCCCTAGCACTAGGACGTTGTGCACGTGAGTGAGAAAAAGTTTTTAAAAAGTTAAGTTGAATGATTTTCTTTGCGGAAATAAAATAAAGTTTCCCGAATTAAGTGTGACAGTTGAATAAAAGAAAAATTCATGGAACGTTTGCTTTGCCGGCGTATTTTTCCAACTGTACTTACAGAAACCTCCATGGGACTTGCTAGTGAAAAAGTATGTATACACACCCTCTGCTCAAGTCACATGGTATTTCCTTGTTCGGTGCTCTTTTCCCATTTTGGTCATAAACTTTTACCACTGACATTCTTTTTATTTTTCCGCTTTCTTCCCATTTCGTTCAGTGCAAAAAACTTTTCAGTTTATAATCGAGAGCTGGAAAGCACCAGCTGTGAACTAGTTACGGGCAGAGTAATAAAATCGATGCCATAATTTCTCTTTACTCGCATTCCAGAGCACATTTTCACTCTCTCACTCTCCGTGTTTTTCTCTCAATTCTCTTCCTCCAAATATTATATCTTCTTATAATAAACTTTCTGAGCACGATATGGTGAAACTTCCGCTTTTGCCACAATACTCGACTGTTTATATTCTCCTTCTCCAAACTCCATCAGCCAATCACTCCTGCCTTATCCCAATTGATAAATAATAACTACTGTACTCCTTTTCAACTTCAAGCTTGGTCCTACCTCATTGAATTGTATTTGATAAATAAATTATTTATCCTCCTTCAAGTCATGCTTCAGATTCACTATTTGAAGTGTGAGGTCTTTCCATTGAATTTCTTAATACCTCTGTACTACTAAATACTTATGAATGATATATACTTTTAACACTGAAAGAGATCAATGATATTTGATACCATGCAATATGTCCTTCTTCACTAGGAAGTACGCAAAAAGTTAATTTAGCAAAAAATCCAAAACTCTTTTTTTCCAAAATTTTCAAATTTTCTCCACAACGTTTAGTGAACTCAAGACTCAGGAATCGAGTTGGTTGATACCCTCAAATCAATGTACAAAAATGTATTCAAAATCTCTCCTGAGGATAATGACTGGACTGTACATTTTTGTCAGAGCTGAGCTATAATACCCAAGCAGAGGTATGAAGATGATAATTATTGGTTTTTTTGAAACCACTATTCTTCTCAGAGTACTATTCAAATTTTGAAGCGCTGTAACGAATTCTTTCAGCAGCAATTTTGAGTATTAGAATGTTTCAGAGTAGACACTGAGCCTATTGGATGTCAAGTGGTTCATTCGAGGCCACTTCAGCAACCGATGCTAATCCCTAAATGTCGATTAGGGTTTAGGATTTCGTCCTGAAGCGATCGGCTATACCCGGGGGACATGAGAACATCATTGCAGCCCAAACAAGCCTCCACCTCGCCCCTAACCTTCCTCATCAGCTCGAATATTCCTAGCCAACAATGACAATGCAACAATGTGCCCAGTATATAGTAGCCTACAGCACAGAATATCTTGCATTGAGGTGATGTTGCTGTCGCTTCATAGTGACCAATGAGGGGATCCCTCACTATTGCCTTGTACACTATTCCGTTGCTGTTGATTTATTCATTGCTGGCAATAGCATCAAATAGTTGCACCACACCCAGCTCTAAGCTCAGAGCCCATACAACTCAATCCTTGATGATTCTAAAGGTCAACAGTGTCCTATATTCCATATTCAAAAGCAAAGGTTTTTCGACTTGAGTTTGAAGACAGACACTTGGAGGATCAGAGCAAAAATTGGAAGAACTGGGAAAATGAGGAGGAAATTATTTTTAGATTTCGAATGTAACGTTACTATTTTACTAGACTTTTCGTGGTTAATCCGCATGAGAATGTTTAAAACTTGATTGACTAGAAGATTCTCCTATTAGTTTCAAAAACTCAAATACAGTACCATTTAACTGTAATAATATACGTTGTTTTGTGAATTTTGTGTTCAAGACATTATACCCTCCAAATTCCTTTGTCAATTCGTCTATCTTTGCACAAAGATATCACTCTCAACACTAGAGTGCTGCAACAGTCGTGGGGAAATGCGTAAACTTGTGAAATTATACATCAAGTTGAAGAGAATTTTATGCTCTTTTAGCTCATAATCAGCATTGATTTTTCCATCGATTTTTAAAAAGTTATAAGATAAAAAATAGTAAAACTTTTCAAATTTTACTATTGAAATTTAATAGTAAATTCGAGACAAACGTGCTTTCCTAAAAGATGTCACACCTTCAAGAGCGGATATCTCGAAAACTAGAAAAAATATAGAAATCATATTAGATGAATATTATTATAGAAAATCATGTAAGCTTCATGTACATTGCATGTTTTCGAGTTATATGCGAGAAACCGAAAAGTGGTACAGTACCTTTGAATCATCCCCACCCTCTTAGCACAGGTGGTAGGGGTGGGGATTTTTTATATCGTTACCTCCTTACTAACCAAAACAGAACTGCCGGGTCAAAAATTGTCTTCCAAACTTTTCCCTCTATAATCCTTCGTTGACTGGACTATGAGCGAGTAAATTTGTAGCTCAATGCTTTATTTGGACTTTTTTTATATATAAGTATAGAAGAGCCTAAACCATTAAAGCAAGCTCTAAAAAAAAATACTTTCTAGACAATCCACTCAGGCGCGGATCCAGGGGGGGGGGTGATCGGGGCGATCGCCCCCCCCCTCCACTTTCAGAGTGATGTTTTAAAAATCTACAGTTACTCTTACTTAAGTCCAGTCAATATAGACTGGGAAAAAGACTATAGAAAGAGGGGGTGTGCTTGCATTTTATATTGTAGCTTTGATTTTTCAATATATTGTTTGGATACTTAAAAGAAATCCAGAACCAATTATTTCATGAAAAATTTCCTTGTGCTAGATACACGATGGCCCAAAAACCTTTTTTTTGGTTCATTTTCCAGTTTTCAGTCATTTCCGCCAAATCCTGACACAAAAATTCGTTTTCGCCTTTTTTTTAGATCATGAAATTCTCAACAATGAATCCTCCATTGTCATAACATTAAGATTTCGCACCATGATATAAGCTCATTAGATCATGTTCTATGAGAATCACCCGTTAGATGCTCTTAATTTAGTGGAGAGGCGCGCATAAGGACACCTAAAGGATCAAAATTTCATACACTCATAACTTTTGACACAATGATCAGATCTCAATGTATCACAGCTCATTATTCTCTGCTCGTCAAGACGGTGCTAAATCATGCATCATAAGTCGAATTCGATCAAAAAATATAAATTCATACCTGAGTGTAGTTTAACCAGTATTTCAAAACACAAAGAAATGACCAATAATTCAGAGCTATATGTATCTCGGTAACCCATTATTATAAAAAAGGACTTAATCTTGAATTTGAATTTTTCTCCTCTTTAGTTGCTGTAAATGGAAGAATATGATCGTAATGTCAAATTCAATAATTAAAAAAAATCAAGAAATAGAAGATACTTTCCTCATATGAACGGTCTAGGAAGTTCTATGATAAGAAAAAGTGATTCAAACTGAATTTTAGGCAACTGAGCTCGTAGAGGATGAATAGTCTACAATTTGGTATCAATCATGAGTTTCTATGATGTATCAGACTCATTTTAGAGACTCTTGATAAACAGAAAAATCGCGAAAATCGGCTGGGGGGGTGTCGAACGAGGGGGGGAGGTTCGGCTGGACGACCATCCCAATCACCCCCCCCCCCCACGCAGGTCAGGGTCAGGGTCCTGGATCCGCGCCCATCCACTCTATTCACTGAATGAATTTCCAGTGAAGAGTGTGATTGACAAGTAGCGACTTTCATTCGCTTCCTTGACATGCCCCTCATCCTTGTGATGTAGGTGGTGAAATAAAAATAAAATGAAATGAAATGGACCTGCATTCATTCATAGCTCAACGATTGTTCCGGCAGAAAGCCTCGTGTTCAACAACAACATTTTTCATAATTTTTCTTTGCTGACATGTATTATTTGTATATGAATAACTGTAATATACTTATTTATATGTGTGACTACTTGACATGGCTACTTGAATAACATAGACATAGGAGCCTATTAATAGCTTCCTGAATCACCTCATTATACATTATCACCATGAACACCTAACTTGTTATTATCAGAAATACCTCATTTGAATATTGATCTTATGAATGGAGATAGTTTGTATTGATGTTCATGAACACCTCATTATTATAAAACTTCTTCATTTGAATATCGATTAAGTGGATGAAGATGGTTTGGATTAATGTTCATGGAACACCTCATTATTATCAAAAATATGTCATTTGAATATTGATCTTGTGAATAAAGATAGTTTGTATTGAAGCTCATGAACACCTCATTATAATCAAAACTACTTCATTTGAATATCGATTATGTGGATGAAGATGGTTTGGATTAATGTTCATGAACAACTCCTCATTATCAAAAATACCTCATTTGAATACTGGTTATGTGAATGAGAATAGTTTGGATTGATATTCAAGATCACCTCATTATTATCAAAAGTACCTCATTTGAATATTAATCATGTGAATGAAGATAGTTTGGATTGACTATCATGAACACCTCATTACTATCAGAGATACCTCATTATAAATAGTGTTTATGTCTGATTGGTTATGACGTTTATATTATGTGATTGATTAAATATTGTTTATAAAATATATTAAATAATGTTCAGGTGAGGGAACGACGAGCCGCTGCGGTGAGTGCCTGAACGGAGGCGTGTGCACGGCGGGGGCGGGATCGGGAACGAAACGTCGTCCGTGCCGCTGCCGCGCCGGATCCGGAGGTTGGCACTGTGAGCACTTCTCCTGCCATCCGCGCTGCCTCAATGGCGGAACCTGCGTCGCTCTCAACACGTGTTCCTGCAGCGCACTCTACCAAGGCACCCATTGTCAAACACGTCAGTGAAGATACCATTCAATTGCCTTATTACTATATTGCCTTACTCTAAATACCTAAATTATTTTTGTCTCTGGTAATACTCTACATTATATAATACAGTATCTAAAATGATAATATTATTGATGTAATATGTATGTTTACACCTAGAAGTCGAATTTTTCATGAAAATCGTTTTACTCATGCATGCTACAACAGATGAATAAATAAATTATTGGGTTGAGACCTGAGGTCTGTGGCTAGATACATAATACTGTATTTATAAAGTACCCTACAGAAAAAATCAACAAAAGTATACAATACACATTACACATACAATGAAAATTTGATGAGGTAACCTCATTCGACATTGCGTATCGCACTATCAAGTTTGGATAAATGATCTCCAAAGCCCACTCACTCGATGTCTATGGCCTTTTAGTGTTTGAGCATCTATAAATCAGTAGCCTCCGTTCTATAGGAGTTCTAAATGCTATAAACAAGCCCTTGATTACCCCTTCCATGATTATTATTGTTCATAATTAAAAAGTCATCATCCTTTGCCGAGTTGCACCCGTCTGTCTGCTAGTGCTACCTGGTCAAGGGTTCGAATCCTGCCGAATCCCATCAAATAGGCATGGACGTTTGATCATCTCACAATTCACCCCCCCCCCCCCACGCAGGTCAGGGTCAGGGTCCTGGATCCGCGCCCATCCACTCTATTCACTGAATGAATTTCCAGTGAAGAGTGTGATTGACAAGTAGCGACTTTCATTCGCTTCCTTGACATGCCCCTCATCCTTGTGATGTAGGTGGTGAAATAAAAATAAAATGAAATGAAATGGACCTGCATTCATTCATAGCTCAACGATTGTTCCGGCAGAAAGCCTCGTGTTCAACAACAACATTTTTCATAATTTTTCTTTGCTGACATGTATTATTTGTATATGAATAACACTGTAATATACTTATTTTATATGTGTGACTACTTGACATGGCTACTTGAATAACATAGACATAGGAGCCTATTAATAGCTTCCTGAATCACCTCATTATACATTATCACCATGAACACCTAACTTGTTATTATCAGAAATACCTCATTTGAATATTGATCTTATGAATGGAGATAGTTTGTATTGATGTTCATGAACACCTCATTATTATAAAACTTCTTCATTTGAATATCGATTAAGTGGATGAAGATGGTTTGGATTAATGTTCATGGAACACCTCATTATTATCAAAAATATGTCATTTGAATATTGATCTTGTGAATAAAGATAGTTTGTATTGAAGCTCATGAACACCTCATTATAATCAAAACTACTTCATTTGAATATCGATTATGTGGATGAAGATGGTTTGGATTAATGTTCATGAACAACTCCTCATTATCAAAAATACCTCATTTGAATACTGGTTATGTGAATGAGAATAGTTTGGATTGATATTCAAGATCACCTCATTTGAATATTAATCATGTGAATGAAGATAGTTTGGATTGACTATCATGAACACCTCATTACTATCAGAGATACCTCATTTATAAATAGTGTTTATGTCTGATTGGTTATGACGTTTATATTATGTGATTGATTAAATATTGTTTATAAAATATATTAAATAATGTTCAGGTGAGGGAACGACGAGCCGCTGCGGTGAGTGCCTGAACGGAGGCGTGTGCACGGCGGGGGCGGGATCGGGAACGAAACGTCGTCCGTGCCGCTGCCGCGCCGGATCCGGAGGTTGGCACTGTGAGCACTTCTCCTGCCATCCGCGCTGCCTCAATGGCGGAACCTGCGTCGCTCTCAACACGTGTTCCTGCAGCGCACTCTACCAAGGCACCCATTGTCAAACACGTCAGTGAAGATACCATTCAATTGCCTTATTACTATATTGCCTTACTCTAAATACCTAAATTATTTTTGTCTCTGGTAATACTCTACATTATATAATACAGTATCTAAAATGATAATATTATTGATGTAATATGTATGTTTACACCTAGAAGTCGAATTTTTCATGAAAATCGTTTTACTCATGCATGCTACAACAGATGAATAAATAAATTATTGGGTTGAGACCTGAGGTCTGTGGCTAGATACATAATACTGTATTTATAAAGTACCCTACAGAAAAAATCAACAAAAGTATACAATACACATTACACATACAATGAAAAATTTGATGAGGTAACCTCATTCGACATTGCGTATCGCACTATCAAGTTTGGATAAATGATCTCCAAAGCCCACTCACTCGATGTCTATGGCCTTTTAGTGTTTGAGCATCTATAAATCAGTAGCCTCCGTTCTATAGGAGTTCTAAATGCTATAAACAAGCCCTTGATTACCCCTTCCATGATTATTATTGTTCATAATTAAAAAGTCATCATCCTTTGCCGAGTTGCACCCGTCTGTCTGCTAGTGCTACCTGGTCAAGGGTTCGAATCCTGCCGAATCCCATCAAATAGGCATGGACGTTTGATCATCTCACAATTCACCCTCGCACTTCCAATTATCCACGCACAAACAAAAAGCGCAAATGGGCATCATCCGGAATAATAATTTAAAAAATCACAAATACTTCATCAAATCGCAGCTATTCGATTTTGTAATCTTGAGGGTGAGAGAGCAGAATTATCTATTAGGCATAGCTATAATTTTTAATGCATTGATCATTGATGATGTTACATTGCTTTCAGACCAGTACAATCAGGCGTCTAACATTGTCATTCAATATTATTATATACAGTAAAAACCTACTACTTCCAGTGTTGATATACTTGGAGCTTCCCTGGTTTTATTTACAAGTTTGAATGAGTTCTAGTTAAGAGGACATTGGTCTATCATCATTCGTTGGTGGATTATCAATCAGGCTACTAACCAATAGCCAGAAGCGTACTATATGGATTGCTATAGTGTGGTCCACGTTATAATGGCAGTGGATAAAGATAGAAGAATAGCAATGCCAATTCTCTGCATTGATTAATTATATTTCTACACCGTCAAAAACATAATTGTCATCGTTGTGAACCTAGAAAAGGATAGTACCACCGGCTTTGACGAATGATAGACAAGGATAGCAAAACCAAAGTTGATCAAATACTGTCATTATAACGTGGACCGCACTATAGACCTGTTCACAAAGTCCGTACAATATCACATGGTTAATCGTTTTGGTAGAGACTAGTTGTTTACAAAGTGCATACTATACAAGGACAAGGATAGACTACTATCCATTCTATAAATCCAGGATTAATGTTGGAGTCCATTATATCACCGTCGCCGTGCTATGAGAGGAATCAGAAATTTATGATCAACGCAGTAGTTAGTTTCTGGCTAGAACCTAGCGCAACAAGATTCAAATTGAATGAGGTATAATAGTGGAGGGTTGATGACTGCCACTACAATCCATGGTATTACACGCAAAATTAATCTTGCAAAGTTGACCGTCCAGTTTCAGCCTGATGCAAATCCGCGTTATTGTAGCATACAGTGACGTCACAATGTGGCTATCCTCTTCTCTTCTCACCGGTATGGTGCGGTACTTAATTTAGCACGTGACGAACATGGGGAGATCAATGCGGTGCGGTGCGGTGCAGTGTGAGCCCGACTCAAACTAGATGAATCCAGCACTAATTAATTTGGCATGCCCTCCTTGAATAGAAGCAGCATTGGAAGGGGTCCACTGCGAAAATCATTGACTGCCTTCTGTTAGTAATGACCACCATGTGGCAGTAAGCAAGTTACCGTTGAAGCTGACTCGTGTAGACGACTTCCAACAGCTGCAGTCTCCAGACAGCGGTTCATGTCCCAAACATTTGTAGCCGTGATTTGCCTTAATAAGACCAAATGATTGTCTTCAACAATCTGTAATTTTCCTTAATAAGAGAAAAGAATGTGTTCCACAATCAGTGATTTTCCTCAATAAGAGGAGAAGATTTTCTTCAATAATCATGTGATTTTTACAATATAGTAAAAAAGGTTTCCATGACATTTGACAGAACCGATGGCAACTTATAAGAAATATCAGTAGCAATATAATTAGTGAATAGAAGCTGGTCCCAGTTCACAAATGAGGGTCAGTAAGCGAATGGCCAGGACGGGGAAAATATATATTAGGGACGCAGAATAATTTCGTTGGAGCCAATTCTTTCTCTTTTTTTCTTTTCAAGTGTTGTACTCGAAGCATTTTAGTAACACACAAAATGTGAACATTTACTATAAAATATTAGTTACCCTTAAAAAACACTACATTTCGCTTTATTAAATTTATTAAAATTAAATTCAATAGGATGAAAGAAAAAGAGGAACTGGGTCTAAGTTGCCCAGGACTCAACCAACAGTAAACCGGGGCCTGTTAGAAAGTTATTTATATTGTAGTCTTATATTATTATGGTTATGGAACAGTAGGATGTGAATTTTAACATGGTAAAGATTATTTAAATTTATACTTATTAATTCGTCACCAAAAATATTTACAATACAATGTATATACAGAATTAAGCCACGGGATACACCCAAAACGGCTCACATTAAAATACATAACTAACGAAAAACAGTTCAAGCTTGGTAACGAAAATCAATAATTACACTATCTTAATTTTAGAATACATTTCTTTTTAAATTCCGGTAAAATCGAATCTCTATTTATGTCACAATTTTCAAACATTTCATCAATAAATAGTTGAAGCATAATTATTAAAAATGAAGAATTTTGAAAGAAAGTGGTACTTGGTTTGATAATATGAAATGTCCTATAAACTCTGAATGCTGTAGACCTTGGTACCACAAAAAATAACTTTTCAAGCAAATCCGGACAATCCAATAGATTATCACACAACTTATGTGGTATACAGTACTTATTTCTATATAGCAAAGCATAACCTTCCTTCTTAGCTCTTATAACTATCAAATCTACAAATTTCTCTCAATAGCATTGTTGGATAATCTCTAGCACAACACACTTATAATCTCATTAAAAGTACGGTATGGAAATTGTTTTATTAAATTGACTCTATAGGCGTAAAAAACTTAATCGAAAGAGAAATGAAAACCCTAGAGTGATTCTCCAGAAAACATAGATTCCCTTCTTGAACGTGGATAATAATTAATTGTTGAATAATTGGAATGCATTTTTTTCAATGCTTATGAAACTTATTCCTGATGTAAATCAATTTTATTTGCAAAGTGAGCTTTCATTCTTTCAGTTTAGTGTATCCACCATTAAACAATTTTGTATTCGAATAGTTTCAATTTTTTAAAAATTTGAAAAATACCGTACCTAAATCATTTACAGCTTCATAGGGTAAGCAATCATGGTTATAAATATTATCATTACTATTAACTAATAATACTATTATTACTATTATACTATAGAAATCTAACCAGTTTCCTGCAATATCTAATGATAATTCCCGAACTTTATGTACCCTGAATGCTATTAATTACGGTATTATTAATTTGTATACTGTCATTATTTGCAATGTGAGGTATTTCCTAATGGAAAATAATCAATGTCACCTTATCCTATAAGCTATAAAATATGTGCTATTTGCACATATTATTTCAATAATAGTATATTCAATTGAATAACAATAGCGAAAATACAAAAAGTCTATATTCTATCAGACAAATAACATCTCTAATTAAACAATTCACTATTAACTGAAAAGTTTATAATATATTATGCATTCTATCATTGATCTAAGCAAGATTATGAAAACATTGCCATCATAAAAGTAAAGTTTCGTTTTTATTTTCATTTCTTTAAATTGTATGCTTTTTCTTGTGTGTTTCAGCCATTTGTGACCCACCATGTGAGAATGGGGGGCAATGCGTGGCTCCCCAACAGTGTCTGTGTCCTCCTGCAGCATACGGAAACTATTGTCAGAATTGTCAGTACCATCTGCCAGAGAAAATTACTATAAAAAAATTAAAATAGAAAATTAAACTATAAATAAAACAACTATGCTGTATTCTGTGCATCTACCGTACCTGTCTCACTCACTGTCTTATGTCTAATGACACTGCCTTTGATAACAATTAAGAAATACATAACTCATAATAATAATTATGAACCCCTTTGAATCATTAAATTACATTTCAGGCTTTACTGGATGTAAGACTCCTTTGAGAGAGGATTTAAGATACTTCGTTTCTCAAAACATTTTGCAAAAGAGTACGGCAAGGTACGGTTATTAGCCAACTTATTATAATCCTTGAGAAAACAGAAGAGTATTTCTCATTATTTGAAGAGCTAACGAGACTTAGACAATCTCAAGTGAAATTCCAGCGCAGCCTTGTTCATTCACCATGAAAATGACAATACTTTGTGCCTGCTAATGCAAACTGAGTGTTCTATAATTGATTTATTTATAATTACACTGTACACAACTCCGAAAGCACCGCCTTTGAAGTTGAACAATTTCAAGCTGTTATGTTTGTTATAGAAGGGGGAAGAGGTACTGAACAACTCCTCTCTATTAATCATATGTTGATAGCTCAACTAAAGTGTTGCTAGAGACTGGAGAAGACTGAAATTTCCTTTGATGGCTCAACACTTCAATTATTAATGTTAGAAGTTACTGCAGTCTGAATCTAATTAGCATTACTAAGCTTGAAGAAAACTTTGAAGATACTATTTTGAGATGAAGCAATGTGTTTGCTCTAGAACCTATTTGTTTTGGAATTGTTGTAATTAAAAATAAGTGAATGAAAATATCATCTCTGTCCCACTTTTAAACCTCAC
Organism: Nilaparvata lugens; assembly: GCF_014356525.2. NCBI lineage: Eukaryota > Metazoa > Arthropoda > Insecta > Hemiptera > Delphacidae > Nilaparvata > Nilaparvata lugens. Next base: position 19,275,293 of record NC_052507.1, read on the forward strand.
TCTATAAATGTCAAAGTCAATAACAACTGATGTGTGCTATAAATCGCCAATCTTAGAAAGTGGTTCTATGAATATTTTTTAATCTAATGATTCTTATTTGACAAAGGTTGCCTCTTTGATGATTCTATAGACCTTAAGTATCCTTTTAGACTATTTTATAATTCTCATTAGGCCTACCTCACTCCCGTACTTGACAATTAATGAAAGTTGTTGAAATTGATCAAATTTGATAGAATAGCTCTGTAACTTTTCAATTCTCCAAAATTTGAATTATGACTAATTTTTTAAAGATGAATAGCAATTTCTACTCAATATTGTTTTACATTTCGATAGGTAACTAAGATTGAGTTTACAGATTTCATTTTTAATCCAGGGAGCAAAAAATGAGAAGATATTCCTAGAGATCTTTCAAGGTCTAATTTTTTCTCAAGATATCATGCTCTTCAATCTTCAAGCATAGGAACATTAATCAACTACTCTGATACATTACCGTTATATGAAAATCAAAACTTTCTCCCAGACCCGGTTGCACAAGAGCCTGTTGCATTTTAAAATACTTTGAAGCAATTTTTACATAATTACAGCATATAATTCGGATTTTCGTTTAGTTATAATTGAAAATACTTCTATTATAGAGAGCTTCTTGTAAAGAATAACTCTTCTCTGATTTTTTTCATTCTTGTGATATTTAATCATGATTCATGTTTGAAATTCAACAGGTCTTTGTACAACCTGGCCTTATAATATAGAATATTTATGTATTTATTCATCCATTCATATATTTTTTAGCAGAATTATAAATAGTTTGATATATTGCAGTTACGTGCCGCGGAGGATGTCTGAACGGCGGACTGTGCGTGGGCCCTGACCTGTGCGAGTGCCAGAACAACTCGACGGGGCCGCGCTGTGCCGAACCCGTCTGCGACCCGGCCTGTGAGAACGACGCTACCTGTGCCAAAGGCAACATCTGTCTCTGCAAGCCACACACCTCCGGCACTCGCTGTCATATCAAGTCAGTCGCAGCATATTGTTGGTTACAGCATAGATAATATTAAAGAAGTTGCATAATTGTCCTCGATTACCGAATGGTAAAGAAGAGAACATGATGAAAGCTTCACATTTTCTGGAAATTAAAAAACTAAGTAGCCTACCCTTTATTAAAAAACATTTTATTTTGTGGATAAAAGTTTTTAAACTAGTAGTTCTGTGAACAGTACACCTCACGCAGAATTCTCATCCACAAGTACCTATGATTGAAACTATAGACCTTATGGAAATATAGCAATAGACTGGCTTCTCCACACATCTGTGTAATCACTTGTCAGCTGATTTATAGTCTGATTTTTACTCTAATAGAGGCGCCTTTTTCCTTTTATATTATCCTTGAAATGCAAAATTTCCCAAAACCTTGTATATACGTCGACGCGCAATATTAAAAAAGGAACATACCTGTCAAATTTCATGAAAATCTATTACCGCGTTTCGCCGTAAGTGCGCAACATATAAACACATAAACATATAAACATTTAAACATTTAAACATTTAAACATTTTAACATTTAAACATTTAAACATTTAAAAATTTAAACATTTAAACATTTAAACATTCAAACATTTAAACATATAAACATTTAAACATTTAAACATTTAAACATTTAAACATTTAAACATTTAAAAATTTAAACATTTAACATTTAAACATTTAAACATTTAAACATTTAAACATTTAAACATTTAAACATTTAAACATTTAAACATTTAAACATTTAAACATTTAAACATTTAAACATTTAAACATTTAAACATTTAAACATTTAAAGATTTAAAGATTTAAACATTTAAACATTTAAACATTTAAACATTTAAAGATTTAAACATTTAAACATTTAAACATTTAAACATTTAAACATTAAAGATTTAAACATTTAAGATTTAAACATTTAAAGATTTAAACATTTAAACATTTAAACATTTGAACATTTAAACATTTAAAGATTTAAACATTTAAACATTTAAACATTTAAACATTTAAACATTTAAACATTTAAACATTTAAACATTTAAACATTTAAACATTTAAACATTTAAACATTTAAACATTTAAACATTTAAACATTAAACATTTAAACATTTAAACATTTAAACATTTAAACATTTAAACTGTAATATTACATTTTTCTTCTCACATTGGAATCGAATCTTCAATTCGAGATCTATGGAACTTTATAGTAAATGTCAGAGTTATCAATAGACGGACAAATTTTTTGACGGAGAATTTTTTATCGTAAATGTTTGTTGCATTGTTCCATAATGTCACCGAGGTAGGGTTAACAAATTATTAAATAAATCGTTTATTTGAATAGAATATATGTATAAAAATTTAAAATAACATTTTCAAATTAAAGTTTTATTGAGAACAGATGTAGAATGTGAATTCTAAATTTATAAGTTATAATTTTGTGTTGACGTGTCTGTAAAGATCGATATTGAACAGGGCGTTGTCTTTCGTGACTGGCAACTTGTGTCTTTTTCCTGTTGGACCTTCTTCTGAAAAACATGGCTGGCTGTTGCTTGTATAATTTTGTGCTCTGAGTTATTGTCTGTTTAAATGAATTTATTAATGTTTTAGATTGAAGTTTATATAAATTTTTGTGCATAATTTGCTGTTTGTTTAGTAAAGCCAATAGCCACTGTGTTTCAACTGTAAACTAGATAAGTATTTTAGCTCGTAGTTACTTGAAATAATTAGTCTTAACATATTTTCTCTTTATATATTTTGTGTATTTTCATCTGAAGATTATAAGTTAATTTGCTCTGAAAACTGGATTTCTCATTCATAGGCAATAGATCCATTCACAGTTTATCAAGTATCTATTTTATTGGAGCCGACAACTTTCCTTAGTGTGATAGGTGTTATATGCTATTCCAACCGTTTAAGGAAAAATTGGTAGCACGGCAAATGTTACCCCTGTGGTGGGACAGAATTACAAAATAAATATATCCCAAATGGTACACTATGAAATCCCTGGTTATAAAAATTATTAGTAGGATAGATATCTTGATAGGTTATGAATGGTTTGTTGCTGAGTGGGAAGTCGGTTCAAGAGAGATCAAGTCCTAATGAATATATTATCTGTGCAGACTAGCAAAATGGCATACAATATGAAAAATATTAAAATTGATGATGAGTTAATAGCTGCCTTAACACAACTGTTTGATAAGCAAGATGCTAAGTTAGACCAAATGTTTAAAAATCAAAATGCTAGATTTGATGAGTTAAATGCTAGATTTGATGAGCAAAATGCTAAGTTTAATGCTAGATTTGATGAGCAAAATGCTAGATTTGATGAACAAAATGCTAGATTTGATGAGCAAAATGCTAAGTTTAATGCTAGGTTTGATGATATGAAGCAAGAATGTACTAATATAAGACTAGAGCAGGTTAGTATAAACCTTCTATTGAAAAGTGCACATGAAACATTGAAAGATGAAGATGAAAACAAATTGAAGCAGGATGATAGTAGTGTTAAGTTACAAGATCAACTCATTCAAGTTTCTGAAAATGTAGGCCTAGTTACTGTTGTTGAAAAAGTCAACCATAGTGAGATAGTAGAATTGAGTAAAGAAGTAGGTAGGGAGTTGTCTTCATTGAAAGTCAACTATCAAGAAAGTACTATTGCTACATTGAAGGTTAGGAAAACAGTAAACAAATCGTATGTTTCTATGGATCAGATTACTACATCAAAAGTTAGGAAGATTGTAAACAAAGTGAATGATTACATGAGACAGGTTTCTGTAGAGGTTAGGAATAATGTGAACAAAATGAATGTTGCTTTGAGTCAAGTTGATGAATTCAACTTTCAACTGAGAATTGAAAAGGTGTATGCTATGCATTCTCAAGTGAGCATGACGAACTTTTGCAAGCAAAATGGCTTTGTTAAAACAAATGAACCTATGAATAAAATCATGCTATTGAAGAAAACAAAACACAAAGTTTCCATTGATGTATTAGTATTCAAAGGTTGTTTCAAGTTGCTTATTTACAAGATGATGACAGTGAATCACATGATGAAAGGGTATTCCCCAACACACAATGATTAGGAATCCTGTGTTATGCCGGGATTCAGAATAGCATAATCGCTACACAGTGTATGGTAAGAGTCCATAATTGTGTCTTTTTTTCTTTCCTGTAGCCTATTTTCTTGGCCCTTGATCTTTTCAAATTTCAATTCTTTCCTGTCTTTGTGTAATATTCAGTAAATTTCTTCTATGATACATATCTTAACCAATCTTGTCCATAGTCATTTAAATTTGTATTTTTTTTCTGAAATAATTTTGGAAGTTGAAATAGTAGCTTATTTTCCTAATCTTTAAATTGTTGATAAAACTTAACTTTTCCAAAATCTATCCATTGTTGTGTAAAGAATTGTGTGCTTGTGATATATTTTTTCATCATGTATCACTTATGTGAAGTGTATCAATTTTATGTGTGTTGTTTTAGGGAATTTATTTACCCAGTTTTCTTTTTCTCTTGTTTGTATTTTTTAGGGAACTTATTTACCCAGTATTTCATCTTGATCATCTTTGTATCATAATCTTGAAATGTTTATACTTATTATACAGTCTTTAAATTTTAAATTATTTTAAAAAATAATTGGTTTAATTTAAAACGTTGTGTTATATTATCAATTGAAATGAGTTAAAGGCTAAAATTTTTCTAAAGTGTTTTGTAATTGATATTTTTTTTTAAATTTTAAAACTGTTTGTTCTATAAATTTTGATATGATTGATTATCGTTTGAAATGGATGCTGGAGTGTATGTAGAATTTTTAGTGGGGTTTGTTGATTAGAATTTTGCTGGTATGTGATTGTTTTTTGAGATGGAAACCCATTATTGCCTAAAGAAGGAATAACAGAGGTTATGACTTAGAGAGGCAGTAATGAGATAATATTTTTTGTGTTGATTACTTATGTTGTTTGCCATAGATGCAAAATGATGATTACTTATGAATATTGTTTGCCTTTGAAGCAAAATATTATTGATGTTTTGAATGATTTCTTGTTTAATGTTTGATAGTAAAGTTTTGTCATGAAATGTAGTTTGTGTTTAGAACATTGAAGAGTCGAAATAAACTGTAGTATCCAACAAACGATGATTAACAATATTAAATAATTTGCTTTTTATACAATTTTTGAACAAAATTAAAACTAAATAATTTTGAAACCCTGAATGATAAATCATAAATGTGAAATGAACATGCTATAAATGAAATGTTATATTAAATAATAATGAAATGCAAATATATTATGAAATGATTGAATAGAAGACCAAATGTCTGAAATTATTGAAATATGTATTGAAATTAAATTTTTGTTGTGTTGTTATGATGTTTGTTTTTTACAATTTTGATAATGATACAGGGTGTTATGAAATTATATTTCTATTTTGAAGAATGGATTAAAATTTTGATATTTGAACAGTGAATAGATGAAAATGAATGATTTTTTTTTAAATTTATCATTGATATGTCCATATTTCACAATTTATGTATTGCTGACTGTATAATAAGATGTTAACAAATTTCAATTTCATAGATACTTAAAATAATTTTTATGTGTATTAGATTGTATTGATAGCCTAATCAAGTTTTTCTTCTTAGTTTATAAGCATTTTAAGATAACAGGTACAGCACAGACATTAACATTGAAATAGTTATCATGTGAATCTCGAAATCAGTAACAAGTGAACGCCATGAAGAGTGTTAAGAACATTTGGGTGATTTTCGAACTAGTGTGACATATCTACGCCAAAATCAACGTTGCGGCCTACACCAATAACTACGCCAAAATCTACGCCGATGCCTGTGCTGATGCCAACGCCAATAACTACGCCGATGCCTGCGCCGAAGCCAATATCTGCGCCAATGCTGATGCCAAAATCTGCGCCAATGCTGATGCCAAAATCTGCGCCAATGCTGATGCCAACAACAAAAATCAATGCCAATGCCTGCGCCAATGCCAATAGCTACGCCAATGCCAAAATCTGCGCCAATGCCAATAGCTACGCCAATGCCAAAATCTGCGCCAATGCCAACACCAAAATCAACGCCGATGCCTGTGCTGATGTCAATGCCTGCGTCAATGCCAATAGCTACACCAATGCCTGCGCCAATGCTGATGCCAACACCAAAATCAACGCCGATGCCTGTGCTGATGTCAATAGCTACGCCAATGCCAATAGCTACGCCAATGCCAATGCCTGCGCCAATGCCAATGCCTGCGCCAATGCCAATGCCTGCGCCAATGCCAATGCCTGCGCCAATGCCAATATCAACGCCGATGCCAAAGCCGACACCAAAGCATACGCAAATAGCAATGCCAATGCTTATTGCTGACTCTGTATCTCAAACTTCAACACTACTGCATTACCTGGAGGTAATTGCCATCCATGTTCACATTCACAACTTTGAATTCAGAAGAACAGTCACAGTATCATGAAAGAATTGATTCAAAAAAATCCTCTCCTAAATTATTCCTGTATGCAGAACTCTAAACCTTGAAAGATGAAAATATCAAAAAACCAAACCTTACCTAAATTAATCCTCACCTAAATTAATCCTGTATGCAGCGTCTATCTCTTTTCCAAAAAACGAATTACATTGTCATTTCAAGCCTGAAATGTACATTGTATAATTACAAATATGATACAAAATTTATGTGACTCTGTATTGAATTTGGAATGCAGCCGTCTACTACAAACATGAAGCAATGCTAACTGAGATGTCACCTGTATCGAGTTTGGTATGCAGCAGTCGACTACAAGTATCAGCCCAACACTACGTGCATCCAGATCAGCCCAACACTTAACGTCATCACATTGGAGTCACACTTAACTGAAAATCATACTGAGTGCCTTAACGGACTGTTTTCCAAAATGTGCATCAATAAAATCAACCGCGTCAATAGTGAAAGAAATGAACATTTTTTGATTTATTGAAATTTTATGTGAAAATTAAATGTAACAATTCATCAATTCATTTAAAAAAAAAAAAATAATAATAATAATAATAATTTTTTTTATTCAACATACTAAAATTTTTTTTATGCAATAAAAATTAAATTTTTCTATCTATTAAATTTGTGTGCAATTTCAAAAAACTATTCTTTACATATTAAACTTTCTGTTGAGATATTTTTCTTTAAATTATAAAGCTAAATCAAAAGTAATATTGATATTCTATATTTTGAGATATTGTTTGGAAACATATAACAAACGCTATTGATGAATTTTTATAATAATTTTCAATATTTTTGGATGACATGTAATGTTTTTCTAGAAAAAATTGTTACTGTTCTCAAATTTAAATTTCAACAATTTTCATTAGGGTCAAAGTAAATTTTTTCTTTAAATTTTTCAAACAGTAAAATTTTTTTTATGTCAAGAGGGGGGTATTTGTAATATTACATTTTTCTTCTCACATTGGAATCGAATCTTCAATTCGAGATCTATGGAACTTTATAGTAAATGTCAGAGTTATCAATAGACGGACAAATTTTTTGACGGAGAATTTTTTATCGTAAATGTTTGTTGCATTGTTCCATAATGTCACCGAGGTAGGGTTAACAAATTATTAAATAAATCGTTTATTTGAATAGAATATATGTATAAAAATTTAAAATAACATTTTCAAATTAAAGTTTTATTGAGAACAGATGTAGAATGTGAATTCTAAATTTATAAGTTATAATTTTGTGTTGACGTGTCTGTAAAGATCGATATTTAACAGGGCGTTGTCTTTCGTGACTGGCAACTTGTGTCTTTTTCCTGTTGGACCTTCTTCTGAAAAACATGGCTGGCTGTTGCTTGTATAATTTTGTGCTCTGAGTTATTGTCTGTTTAAATGAATTTATTAATGTTTTAGATTGAAGTTTATATAAATTTTTGTGCATAATTTGCTGTTTGTTTAGTAAAGCCAATAGCCACTGTGTTTCAACTGTAAACTAGATAAGTATTTTAGCTCGTAGTTACTTGAAATAATTAGTCTTAACATATTTTCTCTTTATATATTTTGTGTATTTTCATCTGAAGATTATAAGTTAATTTGCTCTGAAAACTGGATTTCTCATTCATAGGCAATAGATCCATTCACAGTTTATCAAGTATCTATTTTATTGGAGCCGACAACTTTCCTTAGTGTGATAGGTGTTATATGCTATTCCAACCGTTTAAGGAAAAATTGGTGGCACGGCAAAACATTTAAACATTTAAACATTTAAACATTTAAACATTTAAACATTTAAACATTTAAACATTTAAACATTGAAACATTTAAACATTTAAACATTAAGAGAAATGCCAAAACGTCTACTTGAATCTTAGACCTCACTTCGCTCGGTCAAAAAAGGATATTCATTGCATTTATTCATTGTTTCATTGTATGGCTTCAAGGACATTAATCAGTATTCATTTCCATCATCACTTCCTCAGGATCATAATATGGGAATGATCCCTTGTCTCAAGATATAAAACCAAACATAAATGGTAACTGAAAACAATTTATTCAAATACATGTATTCAGTCCATTCAGATAGGCTATTGAATCTGGAGTTGCCATCAATAAATTGTCTTCTGTTCATCCTCTAAAGGCCGTGATTGAGCACTCTTTCAGTAGGCCTATGTGATCAATCGTTTGCCTTTCCCCACACTCACAGTAGGGTGATGTACTTTGCCCCATATATACAACAAGTCAGCACATGGACCATGTTTGGTTCTAATTCTGTTTAGAGTCGACCATGCTTTCCGTGGTAAGCCAAAACCTGGTGTTTTTTGAGAGAACCATGGGATTTGATCTCGCTACGATCAGATCTAAGGATACCGGTATTCAGATTTTTAATTTCCATATATAAATGGAATTGATTGTATTCTTGACTTGTGTAATGCTCTTGATGTTCTCAAGGGTTTCTGCAAATAAACAAATTTTGAATTTTAAATGGCCCTTACCAAAAAGTTATTATGCTTCACATTGTATTTGGTTGAAGGGTCATAGCATAGAAAACATTTTTATTTATAGAGGCTTATACTGTATATTGAACATTCGTGAATATTTTATGCAAAGATTTTATAGAAGTTTCTCTTAATTTTGGTTTCGGTACAGTATTTTTAATACAGCTATGCTAATGTACCATCAAATACTTACTTTAAAAAAAGTAGATACCTTCAAGCAGGATGGATCTGTGTACTATGCAATATGACTATGCATATTATCTTGTTCACAAATAAGGAATTATCTAAGCTCTCTTCAACTCCATAAAAGTAATTCCTAATAAAGCGCAAATAATAGTCTCATTTGTATATTTTTGTTATAATTGTACACTGTTTTATCAAGCTCGAGGGCAGGGCTATGCTACATCAAACAGAACCATTTGTAATCAGCACAATGCAAACTATGAATTTGATTAACTGATTCAAGATACAATTGATACAAGTTGATACAATTCATCGCAACTCAGCATCATTATTAATCAACACATCTATTCATCATAAAATATTATTTACAATACAGTGGTAATTAATCTTCAAGGGAGATAACAATATATTGGAAGAAAAATAATTGAAAGTGAAAAATTTCAAGGTCCAAGTTTCCAAAAATAGGCCTACATAATTTTATATAAATAAAGAGCCTACTTGCTGTTGTACACAAGCTTGCCATTAATACTATTGTACCAATTTTTTGGCCAGATCCTAATTTTAATTTGGATTGTTTCCAGGAAATGTGACTACCGGCCAGTACAGGAGCCCTACACTCGCGGCTACAGGCGGCTGGTGAAGAAGCATCTGCAGGCCAAGTGCGAGACTTGGACATGGAAGACATGTGTCAGAACTCTGCCCGAATACCAGACCGTCTACAAGACCTACTATCGCACTGTCTACAAGTGTGTCGACCAACTCTGAGCTCATGTCCAACTGTAAATCACCCACCAGCGATCAGTCAACGAATCAATCCATCCAACTATTTGATTCATTTCCAACTCTTCCAGGCTGTTCAATCAACTTCCCTCTCCCATATCACTAACGTAGAAATTTTTCTCAAGCTGTAAATTTAAAATTTTAAATAATTTATACTTTGTAATAGGCCTATACCGTAATACTTTTTAATGTAATTTATTATTTTTTTAAAATTTGTGAAATAATTTTAGATTTCTTATTTTAAAAGTCAATAATTGAGTTAGAACTTGGTTTCTTAGTTGAATAATTTTAATTAATATCTCACATATTTTCATTTTCATAATTATCCATCGTTTTGTAAAAAGTGTGCAATATTCACACACGTTTTTATATAATCTCATCCTATAATAATAAATATAACTCATAGTAACAAGAAGTCCAATACAAGTTACAAGAAAAGGTTTTTTGTTCATTTCCTAAATTGTCAGGATTCCCATTATTTCTTGTCTCATTCTGTTCATTGTTTGAGATAATAATAACTTAATAATTGCTGCACAATAACTCGCTAGATTGTGGCCATTTTCTGAGGAACTCTTTTGTTGATCATGTATTACAAGACCAAATCTGATACCAAGCCTAATCTGATATCATTTTGCAATACAGTGAATATTGTGGTTGATGATAATCCAATCGATTGTAATATCTTTTCGATGGAAACAGGCTTCCTCAATAGTGGAATTCTGTTATCATCTCCACACATAAATGATAATTCAATTAATACATGCATACATAAGTCGAATTCAATCTTGTAATGAGTGGGTACCAATGAATTTTCTTTATTCCTACATGTGGAATTGCTTGGAATTTTTGAAAGTTTTGAATTATTAAAAAAATATGTTTTCTCATGAAGAAGTGAGCAATTTTCATTTTTAAGGAATAGAAAGGCCATTTAAACCTCTGGAATCAAGGATATTTAATCTTTCAATACGAGGCCTGAATAGAAGTGGAAGCAAATAAAAAGTTGGCTACAATCAAGAGCAATTCATTAATCTCAATGGAAAAAAATCAATTTTTGAAGAAATATTATATTATTTAAAGTACCTAATGAAAGTTTATTTGAAGTTATGAATTCATTGTTTGATTAGATTTAATCACTATTTATTTTAAAATGGTTTAAATTTCATCCAGATTCAAGATGAATAAGATTTTCTATTTTGATAGAGATAGTGAATCAACATTACGGGCTTTGACAATTTAAAAATAAATATTACCTACTCTTGGGAGTACCTACACTAAACATGCTATGTTGTTTTTATTGACTCATTGTGCAGCAAGTAATTCTTTTGAGTTTATTTGTGGAATAAGATGGCAGGATATAAAATTGAAATTAGTTTTGCAAAGAATGGAGCAGATATTATAGCCTCCAAATTTTCCAAAATTTCCATCAATCTTTGAGTATTTTATAAAGTTATGTATTATTACTTAGAAAAATCAGTCTATTCATTATTATAATTATGGAAATAACTTATAGACATTTGAATTCAGATTCATTAGCCTACGGTTCTATCATTGCTTGATTTCATTCAATATCAGTAGTAAGTGGTGTATAGCCTACATTTTCTCGAATTCAATTTACCTACACATCGACTGTAACATTCAATCGCAATGAAAACATTAAATTGATGGAATCATTATATTATTTTCAGTTTTATTCAACAATTCCGTTGTGATACTATTAGGATCAATTATACTGCTGTTAACGATTATGTATGATAGCTGAACAGTGAATGTATTTTACTATAATGAATATTGTGGTGGAAAGAGTCGAAGCGTGCTGAGATTTGAGCATATTATTTAATAATTTTTAGTAACTAAAAAATGATCAGTATAATTTTTTATAACAACTATACATTTTTATTACAACTGAATTTCCGTTTTATAAATTAATAAAAAACTAAGTCCTGGGTGACAAGACTAAACATCATTCGATCTGTATTATCATACATTTATATCCAATTGAACTTTCATGGAAAACAATTATTTTATATAATATTCAATTAAAATATATTATTTTAATATCGAATAATTTATTATGATATTTATTTATTCAAGTATCATATTATTGTACATAGCAAATTATATAGACAGTACCTATCTTGATAGGGTATAGAAATGTTGAATCTTCATTCTTGTTTCTTTAAATAGTATTATATACAGTATAATTAAAGGTAGAGTAACTTCACTTTTGTGGAGTTGTAAATTTCTTAATAGCATTTATGTGGGATTTCAGAAAAGAGGGAGTGAGTCTCTTGATAATATCATTCACAACATGAGCCGCCCAGAATATTCATATCTACAATGTCAAAAAATATTAAAGTTTTTCTATAGTGGAACACAATTTTATAAACTTTATTAACTATAAAGTTCATGCATTATCCATTGCAAACATCCTCACCAGGATACCTATTATATCTCAATTCTATACCATATCTCTCTTAAGTCAAGAATTCTCCAATCAAGTACTTCAGTAGAGAAAAATTTAGATTCAAGTGTGGAATTAGTTGATTTATTAGTTGAAGATGGTATATGATAGAGATGGTTATCTTCAATAACATACGGTACTGCAGACATTGATACCATTTTATCAACACTCCCTGATAGAATTGATTAACAGTTTTAGATAAAGTTAAGCTGCATAAAATCATGATGAATAGAACTGAATTCAGTAATTATCAACAATACCAATACAACGTTGTCAATATAATTTGGTTTTAAAAATCTCAATTTATTATAGATCTATTATTATGAAGAGGAGATCAATGATAAGTATAATCTTTGGAGCAAGGTACCTTAGGAGCTATATTGTCAGATTGTCACATAAGATATAGGCTATATTTCAATGTCACAATATATTGGAAGAGCAATACCATATTCTTATTGTTCATCAATGTTTTGTAAATTTGAGTTGAATTTCCTGATAAATTCAGTCTAGATATCGAAGATTTGGTTACAGAATGATATTTAATAAGATGAAACTATTTTTAAGTAGAATTCATCAAGGCTCATATTTGAATAAAACCCTGAACCTCAACTCTTCCATTCATTTACATGTACAGGTATTTGAAAATTAAATTTATTTAAAAACATGACATGACATTATGACTGAATGTCAGTTGAGCATTTTGTTTGATGTAGAGACATTGACTATCAGTAGCTTTGAAACAATAAAAGCTGTTCTTGACTTTATTGCTATTAACAATAAATATTTCTACTTTATTGGAGCAAGTACCTATCGTGATTACAACTTTGGTCCTGAAACTAGATATTTAGTACCAAGCCTATAGATCCACTAAATCTAATAATTTCAACCAAACACTTTTTTTGAATAATGCTTATGTAGGCACAATAGCCACTCTTAATAGTTTACTCTTATTTACATGGTTATATTTTTCATCGAAAAAAACTCTAAAAAGTTGTAAACATTCTCTGAATTCAGATATTCCCATTTGAACGAATAAATCATTCGTATATTTTATTGATTGTGGATGAAATATTCAGAGACAAACATTTATGTCATAATGATAAATACGAATTCATTCTACAAGAAAAAAATACTAGAAAATATCTCATACATCTGAAAAATCTTGTAGTATATCTATGGTTTAAAATAGATTCATTGTTTATTGTAACATCGTGATGCTAGAAATGTGCTAATTGGATAGTGATGTTCTCCAGCATAGCGTAAGCTATGCTAAGAAATATTAGCATAGTGAACTATAAGTTACTGTTATTATATTTTCAAGCATTTATTCCATAATACGTATTTTTAATGAGTATTGTACGTTGTCATTATATTGTTAAGAAAACTAGGATTTATCTATAAAGAAAAACAATGTTTTATGATATTTTATTTAATTTCGTAACGTTTAAAATAAAAATATTATTACCAGCTTCTTCCATTCTTTAAACCTCACTATCTTGTTCCATGTCGGAAAATATCAGGTTATAAAACTCATTTCAACTATAACCTACTGTTATAAAACTCATTTCCAACTATAACCTACTGTTATAAATTATAAGTAAGTAGGAACCTATTATTTCGTTATCAATAAATATAGCCTACTGTGGTTGACTGAGAATGATTATTTCCTAAGCAATGTTATTTTAAAATTTTAGTGATTTATATCATTCAAGCTAAGAAAAAGTGAATTTGATAAAACCAATACTGTAATATTTCTTCATTTCACATGCTATCGATTCTTTATTTTGTAAGTGGTGCCAATTATTGGAATAGTGACTCCAATACTAGAAAAAAGGCACTGTCATAGAATTCAATCAATTAAACTTGAACTTTGAAAACACTCATAAAGCGAAAATGCACTTACTACTAGTATAGTGACATCGTTTCGACCTGATATAGGTGATCGTATCAGACTGCCAAAAAATATTAAAGACAAAATTGTAATTTAGTAGTGAAATCTTATGTATATGCAACACAGTAATCACGCCGAAAGGAGAACATGGACAGTCTGATGATGACCACCTACACTAGGTCGAAACGATTGTAACTACCAATAGTAAGTGCATTCCACTTTATAAGTGAAATAAATTCAAGTTTTATTTCAATACCGTAGTGAGAAAGTATGGATATGCAACACAGTCAATAAGTGAAAAAAAATTAATTGAAAAATTGAGAAACAATTAATGGGAATTGTTGAGTAATCTTAGGTATACTTGGAAAGTATATAATTCAAGTAATATACTAATAGTATAATATAAATAAAAATATAAATCTGTGTACCCTTTTTAAAATTATTTTGTCACGACATGTTTCGGCTCTAATGACTCTTGATATACCGTAACCGAAACATGCCGTTAGATTCCATTTGACTCGCTATATAATGCCATTATTAAGTCATTAAAGACGAAACACGACATGAAAATAATTTTAAAAAAGGTACTCAGATTTATATTTTTAATTATATTCAAAAGTAGCCGTAAAGAAAAAAGATATTCTGAAAAGTATCAAAAGATTTTCTGAACGGAAATTCAGGACTCAAAGAATGATAAAACGAATAAAACTCTCAAGAAAGTAGGATAAGAAATAAATTCAACTTTCTTAAAAGAGAAAAATAATACTGTAAGACAAATCAGCGATGATATGTATTTTTGAACTACCATGCAATCTAGAGTATGGAGTTTTTCTCAAACACTGTATTATAAACATATATTCAAAATTGACATGTTCCAATAACAATAAACAGTTTTCATAAAAATATATTCAAAACTAACCAAAATAGACTTATAAAATACCTTTTCATGGGTCTATGGGCACTTTCTCCCTACAATCATGTGGAAGAATGAAGCAGCATAGCCTACATACCTTTTCACAATTGGAGTCCCATAAATAAATTATCACCTAGGCCTACTATCATTTTCCCTCCTCTTTATGTTGCCTTTTGAATCACGTTATTTCAATCGCTTAGTGAATAAAATCAATTGACAAATAGCCAATTAAAAGAACAATAAAGATTTCAATCAAACAGTTTGCACTTGTTGACTTCTTGATAGCTTTTCCGTTTGAATACTTGATGGCATTGTTAATTTTATATAGCCTTTTCGCCTTTTCATAAATAGAGTTTGTCTTGATATGCGTGTTTTCATAGGTACGAAGGTATATAAGCAGAGCAGAATTGAAGCATCTATGCAATATGAATTTAGAAGTACTATACCTGTTCGACACGTCAGTCAATGCGTTTTTATTTTTAAGTAGAGTAACTTTTTTATCTTTTTGGCAATAGTCATCCCTTGTCAGTGCATCCCTCCGTCCACCCCTCCCGCTAGGTTGTGACAAGGCTTCCTCAGAAAATAGATCTCGACATTGGCAGAGGCCGTCGACGCCTATAGACAAGAACAGATATTAAGTTGCTCGTCTCTAGTAAAAGTTACGCATCTCAGTCGTGAAATTAATTGTTAATTGTTTGTAGAAGTTCGAATCAGGTCTCCTCTTGCTATCAACTTGTTGGATGTTTCTATAAGTTTGGATTCTCTCCGACACGTGAACATTATTAGTGCTGTATACTTATCAACGATGTCCTTTACTTCAGTGGAGGAGGTAAGTCATGTCTCTTCATTCAGATCATGTCATTCTACCTTTCTCTGCATCTATATCATCAAATACAGCCTTACAAAATTTTTTTCATTGGAATATATTAGGTACAGTATTTTTATTGATACCCAACCATTCCATATTTTTGTAGCAATTTACTGTCAGCACACTGGATTGGGATTAATCAGGTTCACAGTCAGTTGAATAACAAGAAAGACTGTTTGTCAGTTTCTGACTGATTAAAACTGTCATTACCGTACAGTGAATATTACATGATTAGAAGAATCATAAATTTGAAAAAAAAATCAATTTATTTAATATAATAGATTTACGTATATGGTCTACAGTCTATTACAAAGTTTTATTCAGATATTATCTGAATAAAAAAACTTAATGTTTATTGAGCCGACAAAACAATAATCATCAATGGCAGATTTATTGTGTGGGATTGCAAATAATTCACATGCCCATAGTTCAACCCTATATCTGTTTGTGGAATGTCATTCGTTATAAGTACCGTACGGTACGGTACCTACACTAGTTCTGGTATTGCCTGGAAAGTTGTACAGTTAAAAAGTTCTATCTTGATATTTTAAACATTATAATATTATAACAAATGTTTCGGAGTTTGTATGTAGTTTAATTTGAAGACTGGATTTTTGGATTTTGGAAAAATATGTTTTTCTATAAAAAATTCCTTCTCTCAGAAATATAGGATGAATAAATAAGTACGACACCTGTATGTTTCCTATGTCAGAAGGTAGTGAGTAAGATATACTGTGATGTTTTTTCTTTGTCCCAATACTATTCGGATTGGGGCTTCTTCAACTACTCATTGTTTCTCATCATATAACAATAAACTCTTCATATAACTCTTCCAATTTCGATAGTGTCAATCCAAAAACCATGAACTTCATAAACCCTGATGCGCAAAATGTTGGATGAAAACCTGTGTTTTCAAAAGCTCATACATTCAAGAGTTCCTATTTATCGCAAAAACTATTGAGTATATCTCATATAGATCTTTGTCAATATTAATTTATTGTTTCAAGAGTTGACATTTTACACTCAACAATAAAACTGCTGCAACGGTTGGAAAATGTACCTATAGCCTAGTACCGGTATTGTATATTAAAATTTTACTTCAAATTGAGGAGAATTTAATGCTTTACATATGGTCGCATTTTCAGCATGGATTTTTTTCGTCAATAGTTCAAAAGATATAAAAGGCCAAAAAAATAGAGTCAAACGTGCTTTTTTAAAAAATGACACCTTTAGGGTTCTGATATCTCAAAAATAAGAGGTAGTGTAGTATGGGCCCATGGCATATGTTATTTATCAAATGGATGTTGCAGGAAATTTTATGAGCTGTTCTAAATAAGTAGGCATAGTTTCCGAGATGTATGTGGAAAAATAAAAATCTGGTGTGGCGCACTCACACAACTTTCCTTTCCGTTATGAAAATTGATCACCTGACGCATCTCAAGTCTACTATTCAAAGATTAGAGCCAGCTGGTGACAGGGCAATAACGCTGGAGACACACGAGGTCTGCTATCTCTTCATAGTGAATCATTTAATAGAATCAACAGTTGCCAATAATTGGATAATCACATTTTCTCGAATTTCGAGCTTATTTTTAATTTTAGGTGGAAATGTTACTGAACATCAATTGTAGAGATTCTCATGCTCAATCTTTTCCAATCGAATTTTTTTGTTTAAATTGTATCTGAAGCCTGATAATTGAGAATATAAAATCAAACTTTGCATAGATGGGGCGGAGCTCCTGAAATTTTTACAGATACGGTATGGGACTTGTGGCAGTTGATAGAGCTTATCGATGACTATTCTAGGTATAACTTTAATCGAGATCGTTGGAGCCGTTTTCGAGAAAATCGCGAAAAACCCTGTTTTTGACAACATTTTCGCCATTTTAGCCGCCATCTTGAATCGCATTTGATCGAAATTGTTTGTGTCGGATCCTTATATAGTGTAAGGACCTTAAGTTCCAAATTTCAAGTCATTCCGTTGATTGGGAGATGAGATATCGTGTACACAGACGCACATACACACACACACACACACACACACAACACACACACACACACACACACACAGACCAATACCCAAAAACCACGTTTTTGGACTGAGGGGACCTTGAAACGTATAGAAATTTTGAAATTGGGGTACCTTAATTTTTTTTGGAAAGCAATACTTTCCTTACCTATGGTAATAGGGCAAGGAAAGTAAAAATCTGGTGTGGTACACTCACACAACTTTCCTTGCTCATTGATCTATAAGCCTCATTCTTAAACGAGGATAATTTAGGGGAATAACACTATGCCGATTGGCGGTTAAATAATTAAAACTATTATACTATTGTTATTGTTTTCAGAGTACATTTTCCTTTGTTTGAATTATTAAATTTGAGGATTTTTTAAAAGTTGTCGAAACAGCTGTTCTACAAATAAAATATCGACATGTCTTCTTTTGGATAAACTGCTCTACCTACCTACCTCACGCTCGAGAAGGAGGTTACAAAGTAAATTTCTCAGGGAGGAGACTCATGCCAGTTAATAGAGCTGATATATAACTATACAGAGTACGAATTTGAAAAAGTCATTATTGAGAAAATCGTGATAGAAATTTAACAAAATTCATCCTTCTCAGGAATATTACGGAGCTCCTGCAATTTTTCCAGGAATGAGACTCATGTCAGTTGATAGGGCTTATAAATAGCTATCTGAGGTATAAATTTGAAGAAAATCGTTAGAGCCATTTTCGAGAAAACCGTGAAAAACGTGGTTTTTTAGCCATTATCCGCCAATTTGAATTGAATTCCTTATTGTCGGATCCTCATGATATAAGGACCTTAAGTTTGAAATTTCAAGTCAATCGGTTAATTAGGAATGGAGTTATCGTGTTCACAGACACACACACCCACACAGACCAACACCCAAAAATCATGTTTTTGGACTCAGGGGACCTTGAAACGTATAGAAAACATGAAATTAGGGTACCTTTTTTTGGAAAGCAATACTTTCCTTACCTATGGTAATAGGTCAAGGAAAGTAATAAAAAACGTTACCTTTGAACAACTCCACCACCTTAGCTCAGTGGGTATAGTTGACCGAACGAAGTGAGGTCTAAGATTCAAGTCGACGGTTTGGCATTTCTCTTAATGTTTAAATGTTTATATATTTATATGTTGCGCATTTACGGCGAAACGCGGTAATAGATTTTCATGAAATTTGACTGGTATGTTCCTTTTTTAATTGCGCGTCGACGTATATACAAGGTTTTTGGAAATTTTGCATTTCAAGGATAATATAAAAGGAAAAAGGAGCCTCCTTCATACGCCAATATTAGAGTAAAAATCAGACTATAGAATTTTATTCATCATAAGTCAGCTGACAAGTGATTACACAGATGTGTGGAGAAGCCAGTCTATTACTGTATTTGTATAAGGTCTATAGTTTCAATCAAAGACATTAAAGAGTTAATTTATATGCATCTTTAAGCTGGGTTTACACCAAAGTTATTAACAAAATGGTTATAACTTAATCCTTATAGATTCTATTAGATTGAACGGAAGTTGACAAACACATATGTTCATCATGTGTATGATAAGTTATGTTCAATCTAATATAATCTGAAAGGATTGAGTTATTAAATTTTTTTAATAAATTTGGTCTAATCGCCGCTTTAAGGTCTTTGGTTTCAATATTTTGTTTTGCAGTCATGGTATTATTATGCCCATCAGTATCAATATTTTCACATTCGAAAAAAACTAATTTAATAATTGAATAAAAATAAACAAATGAAAAATAATGCTGGAGAAATTATAATATTTTTGATTCTAAAAAAATAATTTTCATCAGATAGAAAGATAATCACCGATCTGGATGTTGACATCTGGTACTAGTGGATAAGAATACTGCGTGAGGTCTACTATTCACAGAACTACTAGTACTATAGTAAGGTCCACGCTATAACTTTATGGTAGAATTTGGTGTTGCTATTGAAAACACAGATCTGTAATGTTAAAAATTGTCTTCTAATGTGCATTGATAACGGAAGGAGTGCATCAGCCACTACAGGTGACACTTGATAAAGGTTCTATACCTTGACCTTGTGCAAGTGTGACCACGGCTTGTTCATCAAGCAGTTTTTCATTAGTTATTGTTTTCATTTGATGTTCTCTTCTGTGATACGTAAAACATCTATATCAATTTATTCAGAAATGTGTTTCAATATACGGTAGCTAATTTTAAACCTTTAGTGAGTGACATACACGGGAACGCGACTAGGTGCCACCCCGAGTACTTGTTCCCTTTTAAAACCGGGTGAACAAGTTGATGTGAGCCATCCCCGTCTCCTTTCTAAGTAGGTGTCAAGTAGTTGGGGGGACAACTTGACGGCAATATTTTCATGAGGGTACAAGTAGTTGCCTACGGCCAAAATGATCAGGTGTCAAGTAGTCGGGGTGACACCTAGACAGCGACCCACCATAACGGAAAGTAAATACCAGAGTCGATGCTATAAAGAGTATCGATACTAAACATCGATACTAACACCTTATCGATATTTTTAATGAAAACAAACTCTGCAGACGACAGAAGAAAGAGAATCTAACCTAAATGAAGTTGCAGGTGTGTGTAAATTTTAATAACTGCTTTATTTGAGTTTATTTTATATTATTGAAGTTGTGACTGGTGTAGACGAAAATAAGTTTCTTGTCGTGTATTGATTATTAATATGTAGGCTGAATTTATGACTTCAGCAATATATATAAGCTTATTCCACCTATGCAAATTGGTTAAGAACCATGCGGATGCACATTTAATTTTTAAAAAAATTATAAGAATATTTATTTTGAACCGCATTGATTTTTCACCGTATGTATGATATTCGGCACACTTCCAATACTCTTATACTAATCGCCAAAACCGCCTAAATTTCGTTGAACTGGAGTGAACTGTGTACATTATTATCGTCATCGTCCCAAGATTTTTGAACGAATTCTGTTTGATTGCAGCCACCGTATCAATTTTAAATCATTGCCAAATTCAGTAAGTATTTAAATTGGAACCGTTCTAATTTTAAATTTTGGAGTTGTTGAACTTGAGGTGTTTCCTGTTGGCATTCATCCATTTTCTTGTACTAGGCAAATTTCAATAAATCAATGTCTGAATTGCTATTCAGATAATAAAGCAAAATCATTATGAGATTTCAAATTATAAAATAATTTAAAAAAAGCCTACCGGTAATGCAAAACTCAATTTGGGAGAATCCATGAAAATAGAGTAGGCCTAAGTGCTCATGTGAAAATTGAATTGAGTAGCTACCATAGTAAAACTACAGTATTGTGGATGATTTCTTCATTAACTTATAACATAATCTAAGAAAACATTTTTTCCAACATATCTCATCATCAATGAAATTAACACAGTGTATGATCACATTGGATGCACGTATGTGCAAGTTCAGTGTACGCTAAACCATGCATGACTATACCACAGACTATACTCCCTACAAAATTACTTTTGACTCGAGAGGGACATGCGCAGCAGAGAAGGCATGCAGATACAGCCGTAGGATGTATCAGATACAGCCATCGTTCTTTAATTTCTAGTGAGTATTCAAGCGCTCATGTTATACTTACGAAGTTTCCTCTCTGAAAGCATCGAGTCGACTGAGTCTGATCGGCAAATTGGCAACTGCGCTTCTACCTATGACTCTATCCATCACTGTAATGGGCTGATCTCCCTCCATTTCTCTGCGCCGCATATTCCTCCAAGTCAAAAGTAATTTTGTACGGAGTATAAGTGCGCTGAGGAGAAACAAAATCTGAAAAAAGCCATAGTAACTCTTGCACCGAACGCCACCAGCAAGTGCACGCGTTCAGTGTGAGTGTAACTATGGTTCTTTCCAAATTTTGTTCCTCATCAGCGCGCTTAGTCATGTATGGTCTAGCGTGCACTTGCACATAAGTGCATCCAATGTGATCAACTTACTACAACTTACATAGAATAAGTAGATTCTTTAAATATCTGTACCATATTGAGTTTAAAAAACAAAATCAAATACTCAATTATAATTTTGCTTTAAATTATCAACTGAATGCACGTATTATTGATCAAATTATTATTAAATGATACTTGATAATTATTTACTTCATGTAAACAAGTTTTGTTTATTCTGAGGTGCTATCAGGGGGTGTCAAAATGCTCAAATTACTCAAAATGCTCTATAGATTCTCAATTTACCGACGATGGTTATAGCCCTATTTTAAATTCTTCAAGATTTCAGTCGGTCAAATTTTTAATTAGACCCTTGCAGAGCACGGGTTAGCTCCTAGTACAAAATAATTGAAATCATTTATCATATAATATATGAAATAGCTTCAACCTATTACTTTTAAAATGTATGAATTCAGGGCTACTTTCTTGTATTTATAAAACAGCATTATAGTACCCTTTAAAATTAATAAATAATAAAAAATACAATTTGTATTCTTGTTTTATTATTTTATTAATTTTAAAGGGTACTATAATTATATTCTATTACTTTTAATTTGAATCTCAGTCAAAGACGCTATAACAAACTTCTGCCGAATAGTGGGTTCTAATCTAATCTCACATATCATGTCAACATTTTATTTCATTATACGTACTCCACGCTCAAGTATACTTATGTAGGCCTAAGCATCATCCACCAAAAAATTTCACAGATAGGAAAATATTGCGATAATTCTAAAGAGTGCGACAGAGAAACTTTCTTTTTTGAAAAAACTTCTATGAAGCGGTCGGTTGGCCGTTAGATGAGTGGGAGAGGCTGAATTCAAAAAGTAAATTCCTTCATTTAGTCAATTTCCATAATTAGAGACAAATAATCTTTTAAATATCTTTGCCCAAAGTCATAATGCTCTGGTTTAGAGAGCAGTGGGTCTTAGCCGTCGACATAATCTTTTCTAACTTCTCAGTATGACTTCAAATTTTCATCTTACAAACTTCTTTTGTGTTATAATTTGATTAACAAATTTTCTTTTAACAAACTTGTTTTGGGTCATAATTTGATTAAATCGTGGATTATTGTTTATTTCATGAGTGTGGAAGTACACACATTACTCAACTCCACCCATAAATTGACATCAACAGACCAACATGCACAGGTATGGAAAATGATGTTGAAAGAGTCACTCAATTCAGTCAGTCAATTCTCCCGGGCGTTTAGCTAGCAAACACTTATGCACTCTAGCAATTTCTACACTATTTCCAAGTGTTCTCTATGGAATTATCGAAGAAATGGACATATTAGAAAATAGTATAGGTTCAGATTTGAACAGTCAAGGCTCTCTGAATTCCTCACAGAATTTCATCTATCAAATAGGTACTATTTCATGCCCACAATATCCGCTGATCTCCATTTGGTTTCATTCCATTTTTCTAATTGGTTAGGCTATTTTCCCTGATTTTTTTACCAACCACCGATCAACGGGACACCACTTAAACAATATTTACGACGTCATTGTTGACATTTCGATTAGACCTATTATGCTGCAGAGAGTAAGAAAAACTTGAAAAATCTATGGTACTTATTATGAATTTATGCCCAATAATATATGTCTCGCTTTAAAACTATATCATTTCCAAGATTGCGTGGCGAAAGTTAATTCTTGAATAGAGGAAGAAATAGAACAATATTAAAGTTTTTTTTTAGCCCAAGAAGGGAAAGTTTTTCTGCCGCACATTTACACCAAGTAGAAGTTCTCATATAACTATCCTTGGCATTGTATGAATCTTTGATGTCGGTAGGATTTGTAATATTATAGCAATTGAGTATTGAGACTGCAAGTTGAGAATTAAAATCGATTGTCGGCAATGAAAGCGTGCTGTGATTTGTAGCAAACAACAATCAACAAGTACAGGAGTCTGCGCGATCGCTATTCTAATTATTTGTGAATTTGCTGAGATGAACTTGGCACGATCCAGGGTCAAGGTTTGCAATAAATTCATTCTTGACTGACGCAAGACAATGCGATCAAATCAGAAGGTCGTGAACTGTCAACGAAACCTATCAAGTTGTCATTCTCCGATTTCGAAATTAAAATTATTGAAGAACTCATAAAACTACCAATCACATTCACCAAAAGAAGACTTACAGGATATATTTTAAATAATATAGATTAGTTATATTTGAAACCGAAATTCGGTGGAATAAATCACATCCTATTGAAGTGAGCAAATCTGACGATATCTCAAACCGAAACGTTGAGGGAGTTTTTAATCGAATATAATGGATTAATTCATGATTAATAATAACATCATGATTATATTAATAAAATAATAAATAAGTGATTATTAATTAATAATTTAGGCTAATTTATCTTTCATGCTTACAGAAGGCTTATTTATTTAACATAAAAAAGATCAGGGGATCTACAAGGATCGACTTCTAACAAGTTTCAATAAAAGTTTTAATTCGGAGCTCTTATAAGTTGTGCACCAAATCCTTCATTATTTGAAAAATAAATAAAAATGATGTAGGCTGGATAGTTTTTACTACATTAATTTGTTCCAATAAAAGATCTTGAAATAAACTAAGCTTCAATCTGCTGGAATTTTCCAACAATAATTCCTTTTTAATTGAAGATAAACATTGATAGATAAATTGTGTTTTAAGGCTTTTTATTCGTCTGATTAAATACTTGCGAGATAATATAAAAACCTATTGAATTTACTCAGACGATAAGAGAGAAAAAATTGATTCAAAGATAATGGGCTTATTGGCTACTTGTGTTGTAAGAGATATACAGCAATTGAATAAACTTTTAAATAGCATGAATAATGGAATAGAAGTTGGATGTCACAATATACAATATAGTACTATCACATAAGTTGCTTATAAATTCAAACCCACACGACGTTTGTTCAAAAATTTAGAAGTACAAATTATTATTATTATTATTATTATTCAAGGAAATTTTTTATTCTATTAATTTGACTTTCACAGGATTCATATCAATTTCATAACTACACTTCGGTGTAGTAGTATTTGGTACTAGGTCATTTAAAAATCCAATGATAAAAAATATTGAATAAATTGTAGTATAACAGGTTGGATACCGTTATGGGATGAAGCTTACAGGGAAACCAAATCTCGGCGATGAGTCAAGTTATGTTTTCTGGAGTAGCCTATCACAGCTTCAAGCTGAAAAACAAGTAGCCTAAGTTAATTAAAGCTTAGAAAAGGATGAAGAAGGAAAACTGGCAAAGATTTCCTCGAATTCATCAGATTCATCGAATGGACTTGAAGGAGGAAGTTGGGATCCTATATTATTCTACAGTGTAGACGATTAAGTTCTTCGAAACATGAATGAAAATTGACTGATGAATAGGGACTAGTATCATCTTGAGGATCCATTGAAAAATGCATCTTCTTCTGGCACACTGTCCGAGTAGTAGGCCCATATAGGCCTACTATAAAATATCAAGTAAAGTAAAATAATGTGAAAAACGTTTCTAGATATCTTCCAAGAATTTTGGAAAATTTCAATTATTTCCTATAATAATATGTAAAGACATTTTATTTTCTTATATTCTGATCGTCTGATGATTCAGCAGTAGGTTACTTGTTGAGGGTAGCAATTGGCTTGAAACTAAAAATAGAGCTCTGTCTGACATTTTTGTATTATGATGAAATGACTTGATGAAAAAAAATTTAGTACCTATTACTTAATAAAATATTAGCAATTATTATAGGTAACTGTTTAAAAGCTAGAATGCGTAACGTCCATTCCTAATTTTAATGATTTTTTAAATAGATCTTGCATTGTGGTCTCTCATGCAAATTGGAGAAATTCTCAATTTTAACTAACAGGGAATGCCTTTTACAATAATTATTGTACATGATGATTGTATATATAAGAAGTAAATAATTCCACCTCTCATATTATGGGACTTGATGGGGTGCAGCTTACCGCACTTATCTGAAAATGCTTGAGATATTCAAAAGGCAGAACTGGCTCTGTAAATATATTTTCATCTTTGCTTTTTCAGAAAATCAGAGAAACCACTGAAACCCATACCAAAAACGATTCACTCGCTTCTCTTAATAAAATGTATCAATTTTTCCCCAAATCCACTCTTTTATAATTCAATATACATATGCAGCCACCGTTAGAAGCAGTACTTCTCAATTAACCAAATGATTTTATGAACAAACTGTTTTTTTCTTATCTCAGGTGTTGCCGTCATTGTTGGAGATTATTTACTTGAATTTTCATCTGAATATTGCAGTTTTCAAAAATAAAGCGGTGGTTTCACCCTGGTAACTTTACAAATGACATCTGGCTGAACTCAGTTAAGACGATACAGACTTACTCAATACTATGACAATCATTATATGACAATTAACTTATAAAGAAAAATTACTCTCACAAGATATTGAATAGTGATAAGCTGAATAGCAACACTAGAAAGAAATCCCTCCTCTTTATTTGACTCTGATTCCCTTCTCGATTCATGAAGCTTCTTCACTAGTGCTTCTTCTAATTCAATTGTATGCACAGACCAGAGTGCCCGAGCTCATTTTATGAGGTATATGAAGAATAATTCATTGTATTTATGTGTCTTAATATTCATTGCTGTATATTTAGTTTTTATTGTTGAAAATAGAATAGATTTTTTTTAGATTGCACTTTTTGTTGCTCCCATTAATAACTTACATCAGTTTTGTTTGAGATTCATATTAAATCAATCCGCATCTTGAATAAAACAGAAGTTTCTTCATTTACAATAATCCGAGAACAAATATTGTATTTTTTATATCAAGTGGATTCGGATTTACAAGCTGAACTAAATCTCAGATTTTAGCAAAATTTTATCGCCCAACAAAACCATAATATATTGGTACAAAAATATGGTAATATTCAAGAGCTTTCAATGACTACAATTATTACCTCTTGAATAAATCTATCTCGAAACCATAAAAACTCTAGTGTTTTCATTTTACTAAGGACCCTTATTGTTGAAATTCTTGATTTTCTTTTCAAATCTTGAGTATTCATAAGGAATAGATAAATTTATCAGCTATGTATTAAAGGTATTTGTACGTTTATAGGTACAATAATACAGTTGAGGTTATCGACTCACTCTCAAAACACTATAAAACTCGCTATACCGTAACTACAATTAGTTTTATGATTTATGTGCGTTTTATTCGCCTTTTACAACTTAACAGCCTTGCTGAAGAGAAAATCACAATATTAAGCCAGTAAACCCAATTAACTTGACCACCTAGATGAATATTATGACTTTGCGCACGTGTGCTATGAATTGATTTATTACTGAAGTATTGAAGGGATTATAATGGATGGAAAAATATTGAGCTTGACTTATCAAAACACTCAGAATATTCTTGAAAATGTAACTTATCGTTAATTGTCACTCTGATAGTTTCTTCGTAGTTTTCACTCTGAAATTTTGAAGTAATATAGGCTAGCCAGCATTTGTTAGTTATCCAATAAAATGTTATAACAAAAATGATCACATTGATAAATAGTAATGATGAATTATCACATTTGCAAAGAACAGTGAGGAGAATTCTTCTCTACGAATTATAATCATGCTTTCCTTATTGTCACTGGTAATTTTTGCAGTTTGTCATAATACAAACTACTAGATAATTCACGCCTGTTACCACGAAAACTTCCCACTTTTACCAAATGCCAATCAAAAATGATTGTTGCTTTGAAAAGTTTTCTAGTAGCTCACGTGCAGTAGGCAAGTATTACTTTTGAGTGAAGTATGTGAAGCCATATCCTATAAAGAAATCCTAAGCTTGAAATTAGCAAAATAGGAATAGAAATAGATTTTTCCTTCAAAAAGATGTTTCCACGTACTTTTCTTATACAGAGAGAGTTAGCCTACATACATTCCTGAAAAGTTTTAATACACTCTAAAAATTTTGTATCAAGAATAATAATGTTTTTGAACTTTGTCAAAATAATGGAGAGTGTTCTTACAAAAACGTCCCAAAACGCTTTCATATAGGGATTATGATATTGAAAACTAATTAAAAGCTTTGGTTATACATCTTTAAAAGCTTTAAAAATGGTTATCCAAAGGTTATCCATATTTTAAAAGCTTTTCCTCAACTATTAAAATAAAATTATTTATTATTCCCCTGTCTACAGCTTTTACAGTAATAATTTTGTATCTACAGAATTGATTGAAACCGATAATTTATCAATAAAAAATTAATTTTCATACTGACAGCATTACACAATTCATGCCAAACAACAGAACTTTGCAACTCCAATTATTATTCCATTGGGCTTTATAGCAAAGTGCTATCAACGACGTGTGTTCGGCTTTTACAAGCGGTCATTGATCAATTGCTGGATGGAATTCAACTGCCTCAAGTCACTGTAAATTAGATTTAAATTTCATCTTATCATAAACAACAATTAAAAATTTGAGGTCAATTATTTTTCGCCCTAAAGAAAATGGTATCAGTATTGATGGAAAATTGGCACGGTGTTATTATTTTATACTCATCAAGAAGCGAAATATAAATTATCATGAACAGTATAATCATATTTCTCTCTGAATAGAAATAGGAAAAGAGTTACTCTCTTTAGTCCATATAATTTTATAAGCAGAGGGAGAGAGACCTTACATCGCAACCAGTAGGTAAAAAAAAGTAAATTCGTATGGCTTTTGTTGGTGGAGAATCCCTTGTGGGAAGGTCCCACCGCCTGAATATATCATTTAAGCCGTCAATGGGCCTT
Source organism: Nilaparvata lugens (assembly GCF_014356525.2). Taxonomy (NCBI): domain Eukaryota; kingdom Metazoa; phylum Arthropoda; class Insecta; order Hemiptera; family Delphacidae; genus Nilaparvata; species Nilaparvata lugens. The sequence continues at coordinate 19,304,141 of NC_052507.1, forward strand.
ATGATTTTTATACTTCAGCTGGGATTGACCGTTTAACGTGCCCATCCGGTAACACGGATAACCAGTTGGTATTTTCATACGATAAACAAATGTCAACGAATCAATTTCTATTATACTGTACTGGTACCTCTAATACCACTACCTCCATGTGATGTCAGCACAGGTAGGGCTCCTACACCAATAAAAATTCGTTGATTTCAGCTGATCTATGTCAACTAGTGTTTTTATTGCTGTAGGAGCCCAACCTGTACTGACGTCACACGAATGCACTACGGCTTTGTTTACGGAGGTAGTGCTAATACTCGAGTACACTTGTTGATTCCTTCCTTCTAATGACTCAATCTATTCTTCCTTTGCTGAATATTATTTAACAAAATAGCAAAAACACAACATCACAGTTGATGAGTTGTACAATAATTATAAACTTTTTCCCGAGTAAAATTAAATTCTTATGGCTTTTGTTGGTGTGGAGTCACTTGCGGGAAGGTCCCACCGCCTGAATATATCATTTAAGCCGTCAATGGGCCTTACCACTGTCATACTTCAGCCGGGACCGACATTTTAACATGCCCATCCGATAACACGGGAGTGATCTGGTTAAAAAACTTTTGGTACCGTAATGAGAGGGTTTGAACCCGGGATCTCTATGCTGCTACGCAAGCACTCTATCCACTAGACCACGGATCTCTCCACTCTTTCCAGAATATTCTCTTTTTAGAGTAAATAGGTACGGTACTTTCTAGTAGAATTACTACTTTCTATAATTTATTTCTAATCCAACCACTGACTATTTGTAAACTTTCATCCCAGAAATTGTAGTATTGAAAGGAAAGTTATAGGGTTAGAGGGGTAAAGGAATTTTTTAAATTAAAGAATTATTGATATTATGAATGGTTTTTATTTTGTATTTATTGTAGTTTTTGACTGTTGAAAATATCATATAATTCAAAATCAATCAGAGAAATTTTGTACTTCATAATCTGAGATTAAGTTTTTTTGTTGAGGATGATGCTCACATGAGCTCTAGGCCTGTGCGTGGGTGATGACACAGATGATGATTATGAGAGATAAGTGGAGCTCATAGATGGACTGTGAGTCACAAGGAAGGGTTTTTTTAAACTCATTAATGGTATTTAGAGGAGTTTGGTTGTTGAAGAGGCCACCCTTAAAACAGGAGTAGCAGGCGCATGGAGCTTGATTTATCTCATTGATAGCTTGTCAGCGCGACCACGACACCAATCGCGTCCGAAATTAATGTAGGTCATTCTTTATCTTGAAATGAATTAGAATGAATTCTATTTGAAACAAATTATAATTTCTAAACAAAACTCTTGAATACATTTTTCTGTTCGAGGTCAAGTTTGGTGGAATATTGCAGAAAACTATAAATGAAACCAATATTTAGAGGTTTTTGGTGTAGGAAACATGAATATCAGAATAATTGTTTTAAAAATTCACTTACTCTTCATAACTTCTTCCCGGAAACTTATTTTTTTGTATGGTACATAGTGACTGGAATTCAAGCAGAACCATAATATATTCTGACAATAGCATTGAAATTATTGTCGATATTGAGAATGAGCAAAAAAACATCGATCAAGTGGTTTTCATTGGTAAACACATAGTCTATTCACTCATTGCTACTAAACTTCTGTGATTTTTTTCATAAAGATAATTCAAGTTCAATCATTTTTGGTATAAAAGTGAACTTTGAAATTAATTGAAGAAATCAAAGATAATGCGATTAGTCATTTTTTATTTGAAATCATTTTAATTACCAACTAATTTTGAAATTGAGTTTAGAACACAACTACCACAATTTATTGGTGAAAAACATAAATATTACATATTAACCATAAAGTAAAGAACTTCAAGAGAGTCTGCGGTTCTTTGCTGAGTCGTAGTAAAATAATGATTTATAGACTCATATGGTGGACTCATATAGTGAAGTTCACGTTATAATTTCAGTGGAAAAAATAGGACAACAGCGTTGCTGATTCTCTGCCGTGTCATTGCGCCTTCTACAGAATAATAATAATAATAATAATAATAATAATAATAATAATATTATCAGCCTTCTACAGAAGATGGCTGATTCCGGTATATAATATCAGATCTAATATCTGTACCTCAGATTTAGAAGGACGTAAATATCAAACGAATGATTTCACAGGATATTACACTCCCAGCCGGGGCTAAAAGAGCGTAAGACGAATCAGCATTAAACTTACTTGTGAATTTTATTACTGGACTCACGTTGTTTCAGTTTTAATGCTTACTGGACTTACGCTCTTTCAGCTCTGGCTATCTTCAAAACAATCAACTGCATAGGACTTACTTTATTTTGAATCTATTGAGTTCGAAAAACTGAACAACTTAATTTTGTCAAAAAATGGACTTACGTTCCTCTAGCTCTGTGGTACAGATATTAGCTGTTCATTCTTGTTAAAAATAACCAATTCAATTTATTCGACAGGAGAAAATATTTTTCAATGATTCAAATTAATAATAAATTTTCATCATTAAAATTACATATTTTTATTATTTTATCTATTTATATTTCTACATTTTTAAAAACCATCTGGCAACGTTTCTGAGCTGGAATAGGATAGCATGTTGCTATCTGCTTTGTCGAATGATAAGACAAGGATAGCAACACCAATGTTAATCAAATGCTGCCATTAAAACGTGAACCTCACTATAGTCCCTGATATATCCCATTTATTTTAACTGGTTTTTCTTTTATCGAATTTCAGGATTTACTAGAGTAGACCACACAAAATAATCGGATGGAAATGGGAATGGCTGAGACCCCGCTCACCGGGTGCACCGATAGACGTTGCCAATTCGTCGGGTGTATCATAAAAATATAAATTAATCGTCAGCTATAATCAGTTATGGACAAAATAAACAAAAAATAACTCTAACTTGTGATTGCTAAACAAAGCAAGTCTTAGTTTTGATTATTTCCAGTCAAGATTTTTCGTTTCAAGAAGCTTCAATCGTTTCTGTTAGTTTTTGTTGTTAACAGTTTGTTGCATTTCCTGAGTTTCATTTATCTTAGTTAATTTTGAAAGACGGTGCGATGGGCGATCAACAACGAACTGCTGAACACTCGCAACAACACTTTGTTAAATTTACACGTAAAGGACGGCAGGATCTTCAGAGTCAAAGTAAAAATATAATTAGTAATGTTCTCAGTTTTTTTAAAAATTTGGCGGAGAATCCGGAAGAACGGAAAAAATTGAACTTTTATCAAGTGATGAAGTTAACTGCGCAGGCATGTGATGTGTCAGTAAAAACAGTCCAACGGATAAAACGAACGTTAGATTCTGTAGAAGATGATGAAGAAGTCCAATTTGAAACGCCCAGAAAACGGTACAAGAGAAACAGCACAAAAACAGAACTGAATGACTTTGAAAAACAAGTGGTTCGTGATACCGTCTTTCAGTATTATGACATAGGTGAGTTTCCAACTGCGAATAAGTTAAGGATAGACCTTGAACAGAAAATTGGCTATTCAGGATCTGAAGACTCAGTTCTCAGATTATTAAAATCTCTTGGTTTTAAGTTTAGAAAATTCAACGATGGACGTAAATATTTGATGGAACATCAGGATATTGCAGCGAGTAGGGCCACGTTCTTAAGAAAAATGCACTCAATAAGAAATGAGTCTCGGCCCATTGTGTATTTAGATGAAACTTGGGTTTCTCAAAATCATACAGATCAATATATTTGGCAGAACTCTAACAACAGTGGAGGATTGAAAGTGCCAACAGGAAAAGAGGAGCGCCTGATAATAGCACATGCAGGATCTGCAACTACAGGATTCATTCCTGATGCTAAGCTTGTTTTTCGTGAAGGAGAGAGGACACAAAACTGCGATTACCATTCCGAAATGAACAGTAGTTTGTTCAAGGAGTGGTTTGTAGACAAGTTGTTATGTCGTCTTGAAGAGGGAAGTGTCATCGTAATGGATAATGCGAGTTACCACTCTGCACTGAGGGACAAGATCCCAGATTCCAAATGGAAGAAGAATGAAATCATTGAGTGGTTATCTGTTAGAAACATACCTCACGATCCCACTCTCACCAATGCAGAGCTCTTGTCAATTAAAGAGATCAAAACGGCAGAAAATAGGTATGAACTTGACTGCATTGCCAATGAAATGGGTCATGAGGTCGTCCGCCTTCCACCCTACCACTGCCTGTACAACCCAATTGAGTGGATTTGGGCTCAGGTGAAGAGAGAAGTGGCTTCCAGGAACACCACCTTCAAGCTGGCCGATGTGGAGAAACTCACCAATGATGTTCTAGACAACGTCACAAAAGAGGACTGGGCGAAATGTGTTGAACAAGCAGAAGATCTGCAAGAAGCTGACTTCCAAAAACAGTGCTCTAGAGACATCATCATGGAGCCAATCGTCATCGATCTGGCAGACAGTAGTGACGTATCCGACATTGAAATAATTGAGGACGATTGAGAGCACTGAGTGCTGCATTTCAAGTATCTCGGTTTCTGCATCTCATACAGCTCAGGCTTGGTGAGAAAGTTTGTTTATATTTCTAGAAAAGTAATTTTTTAATAGATTTGAATGGTTTTATTCATATTTTAAACATGCATTACTATTGATTTGTAAAAAAATAAACTGGAAGTTATGACTCATTGGATTGAATACTTGAAAAATCATTTTTGAATACTGGTACAAATAATCTAGGTATCTTTACTCTATGATGCTAATCAAATTAAGGTGGATACAGACTTATGCGTCATGATCACGCGCATTTCTCTTTTCACCAGCTGATGCAATTCTTATTAATAATAATAAATTTGACTTTATTCCTGTGTAAAGGGTACAAAACAAGTAAAAATAAAGAGTAAAAGGAATAATAAGTATACGCAGGTATTATCTGCTACACTGTAGCACTTCTATGCTGTATTCTGTGACTATGGAAAATACAGTTAGAAAAAATACAGCTATTTACTATCTGAATTTGTAAAGAAACAGATATAATAAGCATATCATCAGCTTATGAAAAGTTACTGGGGGGAAAGTAGGTAAGCGGTGTAACGATGGAAATCTTCGGTTGCAAGCTATGTATTTTGTATACTAACACCCTGCAAAAATTCAGCTTTCCCCTAATTTGTTGCGCAAACCCCTGTTTTTTGTCTCCATGAACTGAGCTATTTAGAAAATTTGTTTTGCGGATGCTGTTTTTTGTCTCCATGAACTGAGCTATTTAGAAAATTTGTTTTGCGGATGATGCCCACATGAGCTTTTGGCCTTGTGCGTGGGCAATGGAAAGTGCGTTGGTGAATTAATGAGATGATCAAACGTCCATGGCTTCGGCGGGTTTCGAGCCCACAAACCAGGCGATGCTAGCAGACCGAAGTTTTTACAATTCGTACATACTAAGACATCAACATAAATCAACTGAAAAATTCCATATTATATAATTCCATCATATCCTTTCAATAATATTTATATAATATATTTCAGTATCCGTTACCTATGATTTATTGTTTGAATCACGCTATAAACCCTTTTGTCAACTCTTTTATCTTCTGGTGAGCTGATGAAAAACTACTAAATCGTAACAACTATAAATCCATTTCTGATCTAGGAACAATATTTATCATAACATTTTTGTTATATTATTTGAATACACATCTTTGTGAGTATTCAAAGATGGGCCAATCAAAGACGTATCATTGTGCGAAATCTCAATGTGAGGACAAAGAGGTTAGTAATGATAGTTGAAGCTAAAAATAAAACAAGCCTGAAAATATTCGCTCAGGTGTTTTTCAAAATAGAAGGTGCATTGTTATCAGGTGTATCTAGAAATCTATATGAGATAAAGCTCCTACTTGTTCTCAGGTTGTAGAGCACAAAGTTACGTCCAGAGGGATTTTGAGTTATACATTTTATGGTGACAATCGGAAGATATTGTTGATTAAAAACGGGGATACATCAAAATTGATTTGATTTTTTCATAAAATTTTACTCATTTTTGGAAAAATGTAACTCAGTATCTCTTATTGAAGATAGAGAGCTCCGAATGATTTCATTTTATATTCTAAAAAAGGCGAGGAGTGATTTTTTCTTTCCGATTTGACGGAAATAGCTTAGAACTGGAAAATGAACAAAAAATACGAGGTTTTTTGGGCACAATGTATTTAAGCACCAGGAAATTTTGCATGAAAAAAATTTGATGTGGACTTCTCTTACAATATTGCAAGCACCAATGTATATTATAGTGACTGGACTAAAAGTCTAGCCCTCTAATTCAGTTTTGTTGAAAAAGTATGTGATGATATATAGAATAATCTCAGTGTTTTTATATGTTAAATTTTGCAAATTTTCAAGTTTAATAACTTTATCTTCTATGTTCAAGCTCAAAAACAAATTATAAAGTTTAATAACTTAAACATCTTCTATGTTCAAGCCGCAATAGTGAATGCGGCCTCGGAGAATTCTTAGTGATTAAGAGATCTAAATTTTGCTTATTCAATAATTCAAGATAATTATTATTGACGAAAATCCAAATCAGATGCTGTAAAGATAACCTGAAAAGCTTATTCCCGAATAATTAAGATTATGTAAAATTTATTGAATCAGATCACAACAGCGAGAAAATATTACTAGGATATTGTTAAGTCCCCGAGTCTCCATTATACCTCACACAAAACCACTTACATTGCAGTACCATAACCATACACAAAATTCCTGTGGGTAACTATAACGAGCCGGCCCCATACCACAAATGATTTACCGCAATCACAATGTAAGAATCACTCGTTGCTGGTCGATTGCAACTGGATTTAGGTACTAGAATAAAATATCGTTTATAACGGATAGCCACTATATGAACGCTGTTTGGTATGTGCTAAGAATATTGGAAGCTTCAAATCTTGGAAGATATGGTTATGATCCCTATCTCTAAAAAAGTGGTACCGGTACAAAAAAGATATTTTTGTTACATGAAAATAAGGATCCAAAAGCAAACAGTAATATTTTCGAGACACTAAATTGGAACAAGTAACTTTTTTAATACCGTCTATATTGAAACAGAGCTATTTTTAAAAGTCTGAACCTGATTCACTCTCTTTCCGGCAATAATATTAATGTATTGCAAAACAAGAATGATTGCTGTTCTCTGAATTTCAATTCAATTATGCAAAACTGGAGGAGCTGACTGATAGGCCTAACAGGCAAATTGATGTTGAGTTGTTGACATCTCGGATCAGGAGTTGAACCTGGAACTGCCACTTTTATGGGCTTGCTAGAAAAGACCAATCTTTCGTCTGAAAATACCACAATAATCACATCTTAAAAATACAGTGGAGACATTTTTTACTCATTCAAGTAACAAATTAGATAATTTAGATCATTTGTCAGTGATAGTTTCTTATACATCCGGTTCGAGGATATTCGTGACATTTTTCATACAATTAATTTATTTCCAATCCAATTCATTTTTGAAAGCCAGGAAAAATATTTAGTCTATCAGCATCCGGAAAGGATGGTCACTCAAACAAGAAGGAGAATATACAGTCAATTCCGAATTTTCTAATGTGTGCTCTCCTATAATATAATTATATCAATTGTTTGATGATAATATTAGGAGGATACTACAAGCATAAAACCAAACTAAAACGCATTCAAACTCATCACAATTTTATATTATTTTCCCCATCAAAGTATGTTTGATTGTTTGAGGTTTATTCAATCAGTCTAATACACTAATATACATATACTTATTTTATCTTTATTACGATATTCATTATGAGATTTTTCAATAATGAAACTTCAACAGTACTTCGTAGAATCTCTTATATAGTAAATTGGAAGAGGAACCAATTAATAATCCTGTAACTTCTTCTCTAACAATAATTACTTATACCCTAATTCAAGTGATGGAAATAGTTCACAAAATAACTCTAAACAGAATCTGGGTTAGCTCTGTCAGAAGCCTATCTCTGACAGAATAATTTTCTTCTGTCAAAATCCTACAAACTCCCAAAGCTATCCTGTATATAAATGAATTTAATGTTATTCAGTGTGACCCTGGACATGTTCCGTGATATGAGATCAGTCCTATTCTGAACAGATTCTCCCTATAATATAACTCAAATACAACTGCATGAAATCTCTGCAATGACTCACAAAGTTGTTTGATGTTTTAACAGTTTTCTCTACTCAAATTTTATATTTGAAAAATTCATTACTATATTTGTATAAAAGTCTCTATCTTAGATTTCTTATTTCACTATCGTCTGTGTTTGGCTACAAAACTGAGTTACAAGGTTACCAATAGCAATAATAGAACACTGAACACAAAAGTACTGATTAAAATAGCGACCCTTGTACCATAACAATCTGCGTTATAAGTGTTTTTTAAAACTTTTTTGCTTTGAATGACGTATTTCTAATTATCTCTGAGGAAACAGTCAAATTCATCGCATAATTGGACTATTCGCTCTGCGATGGCCAAGCAAACAAACATCACCTATCTGTCCTCGCGACAGTTAATCAGTTGTGCGAACTCGTGAATGACATTCGCATCAATGAAAGCAGTGGACTCTCTGTGAGATTGTAATTGTTGTACAGTATTGTCAGACCCCGTGACCAATATCTATGATTTTAATTTGTTGATGTTGTCTATACATTAAATGTTGTAATTGTTGATGACAATAAAAATATTTGATTTGATGGTAAACAACTGGTATTTGAATACAATACATAGATCACCCACACTCTTTGACAGCTCCAATACATATTGATAATTTTATTAAAGTAAATGTTGAGTTTCAATCATTCCAACAGCCACAGAGTCACTATGGTCACCTCGATATTACTTTTATTACAGGAAATGAATCACATTTTGCCACACTCACAAAACATTGACAAAAAAACAAAAGTTTCTCTCCCATTATAACATCGCACTACATTGTGAGCTTCCATTCAGGGACTTCATGATAATCGAATATCAAGCAATCTCTCATTATTGATCTCAATTATTATGGGATGAGTAACGATGAGGAACGCCAAAAATTCGTAATGCACCACTACCTCCGTAAACCTCTGTTCACGGAGTTAGTAAATGCACACGAATGATCCCTAACATTAGTTTGGTATCAATTTGTACTCACAAATAATCCTACTCCTGCTTGTATCATAGTAAAATTACATTTAAAATTTGGAACTTTCAAGCTCGGATGATTTTTAAGATCATTTTGTCATTCACCAAAACTGAGCAGCTCTGCAGCTGTGTTTTATGGTGTTCTCAAGAAGTTATTTGTGGAAGAAGATATTTATGAATCAGCGATTCTGTATCAGTTAGTCTACTCTCTTTTTCTCTTTGTACTCACGGTGGAACTTGTTATAGCTATTTGGTCCATGTCATACAAAATGTAATGTGAAATCTATTTATATAACAACTTATTAATAACAATATATAACAATTTATTAATAACAACTTATAACTTGTCTTATATAAATTTATTGAGCTAAAGAATGACATACTCATCTGTGATTGCAAATTAGAAGCGAATGACAATGTTCCATATTCATAGGTTGGTGTTGAATTGATGTTATCAAGTGCTCAAATTGATGTGCGTTTTTTAATGGGGAGAAAATATTACAAAGTACTTATACAAATGATTCAGATCTATCAACATCTTCTAGTACCAATATAGGCCTACTGTCACTTTATTGACGTAGGCAATAACGTAGAACTTGTCAGTACGAAATGAAATTTCTATATGAATCATTCCATTATAATTTACTCCACCACAATGGGATATTAAATTGTGAGTTTGTTTTCCTCAACAATACAATTCAAATATATTTCCTTTCTGCTACAATAGAAAATAAAATCATACGAGCTAACATTTCACAGAATAATTAGGAAAAACTGCAAAGGCATAAGCCTGAGCGCAGGAAAACGAACAAAAATATTTTCTAATTACATATTTAATCAATATAGATTTATACGATATCTCAAAGAATATAAGAAAATTATTATTCATAATAATAATACGTGATGAATGATTTTTTGTTAATTATATGTTTGGATCAAAATTATTTTCACTTATTTAGACATTATCCAATGCTTTTTGTGTAGTTGAGAAGTTGTTGATAATATTGTGGTAATTTTTCATATTAAATAAAAATATAAATTTTTTTTTTAATATTAGCATAGTTTAAGCTATTGTTTCTCTATGATATTATTCAATGCAATTAGATTGCAGTTGAATTCATATGTAGGCTTGGTGGTATAGACTTATTTTAGACTAAACCATTCACAGACTAAAATAGAACGGAGTGCATTCACTTCTCCAATGTTAGAATAATGTGGAGAGAAATGCCCTAGAGATTCCAGAAACTCCAATATATTTATCATTGTATGTACTTTGATCTTTTATTGCAGTAACTGCAATCAAATGTAGACTAAGGTAGACTTATTTTAGATTAAACCATTCACAGATAAAAATAGAACGGAGTGCATTCACTTCTCTAATGTTAGAGATCTGAAGAGAAATGCTCTAGAAATTCCAGAAACTCCTATATATTTATCATTGTATGCACTTTGATCTTTGATTGCAGTTGAATTCCTATGTAAGCTTAGGTGGACTTATTTTAGATTAAACCGTTCACATAGAAAAACAGAACGGAGTGCATTCACTTCTATTTTGATGAAGAGAATTCTTCTTATTTAATCTCCAATATCTGAAGAGAAATGCCCTAGAAATTCCAGAAACTCTCCAAAATATCTATCATTGTTTTCACTTGTAGAAAGAATGCGATTCCAATTGCGATTGTCTCAATCTGGATGCAGTGCTATGAAACTAGTAAGTAGTAGAAGATAGTATGAAGATACTATGAAGATAGTAAGTAGTTGTAGGACAACACAAATCAAGTGGAGTTTGGAGAGGGATGGAAGAGAGGATCGGTGTGTTGATGTTGAAATGGAGGGGTAGAGAGGGACCCGTTACAAAAGCATAGCCGCCGGTGAATCGGCCTTCAGTCGGCCAAAGCCAACACACAGCACTCGCTGTCACTGTCAGTCTGTCTCTGCTTTCACTCAGACATCTTCCATCTCTCACTGTCAAACTCTCTATTCATTTGCCAAGTTCGGAATAGTAAGTTAGTTTCGGACCAAGGACCCGCGTTTTCTGATTCCCGCTTCCCGACTCACGCGAACGCGAACCGTCAGCATGAGACCAAAGCCGGATATTTTCAGCCACCTGTGCTCCTGCTACGGTGATCTGGTTATCAGTGAGGACTCTCAGCAGGATGAGGGCCTTCACAACGAGGTGAGCTCCACCAAAACCACCTATATTTCTTACCGAAACCCTCAATTACAGCGGTCTAAAATTGACAAAAATAATTTATATAGAAACTTGAAGAAAAAACGAAACTTTGTTGTGAAGAAATTGTTAAACATGATATGATTCATTATGAATCACATATTATTATTGTTTATGATATGATAAACCATAATATGAATCAGTCTGGATATCATCCTACTGATTAGTATTTTATGAATAGTATTTTTGCATCATTTTATTGTCTCTTTTCTGTTTGGGGGTACTTGTAATATAAGTAGAAATACAAATCTCAGTACCCTTTTTGAATTAATTTATCACAACATGTTTCGGACACTCATGCCATTCTCAAGATAAAATAATTCAAAAAGGGTACTGAGATTTGTATTTCTATTTATGATTTTGCCTCCCTTTGTAGAAATAAAGATAAATCCTACATCAATTCAATTCAAAATGTATTTATTTTGCACATCAATACATAAAATTATGACAAAAAATAATTGTTTGTTTACATAATTTACCTTATGTGTAATTATAGAAATAACTTCATTTGATAAATAAAATAGCCATCAAATAAAAATAATGGAAAAGTACTACCCAAAATGGATTTTTTTAAATACGGTAGTACTCAGAGGTTTAGGACCGCCCGCCCTAACAAATTTACAAGAATTTCATCGGATAACAATGAAAAAGATATAAAAGATTGAATTAAACAATTGACATCAGCCATCAAAGCTGATATTATTTAGGTTTTGTTTTCTCCTTATAGGAATTTTTCTCTTATCAAACTAACATTGAAAGATTGAGACTATAAAATAATGATTTGTATATTGGGTGTGATAAACAATAATAATTAAGTTTGCTCTTTACTATGCTATGAAATTTTATATACTTATTTGGGCTTTTTAGGGTGGGGTGGTGTGGATTTTAAATGAGGAAAATTGAAAATTCTAAATACAATCTTTACCTGGCTCAGTCAATTCCCTATAGGATAATTGAAGTCTGAGACCAAAAACTCACTCCTACACTGAACACTGTCCAAAATCCAAGGACTCACAGCAACAAACAGCAACTAACTGCCACTAACTGCAACTAACTGCAACTCAAATGCCACTAACTGCCACTAACTTGCAAGCATGGTCTGCCTGTTTATATACTAGAACCACGATTTTCCACCCCTCATCACCTTCGCCCTCTAGCTCCGCCTACACTCAAACTCTTCAGCTAATATTCTGCTTACAATTGGATTCACATATCAATTTGAATTCACTATAATGTTTATTATGTTATATCATTTTAAACTATGGCTCCCCTTCATTATTAAAACAAATGATATCATATATTTTATCCATATTTAAACTCTAAAGTTTGGATACTGACAATGAATGCATTGATTTGATTAATACAGTGATCAATCTTATAAATCTAATATTGAAAATACTTCAATAATATACACATTAAATGAAGAACAAAACACAATTTCATACAGTATATCATACAATTGAGTTGAATAAATCAAATTAATAAGATACCAATCAATTACGACTCAATAATAAATTAAACAGGTTTCTCATACTCATTGTCAACATGTTTCAATCAAATATACCAATTTATTTATTTACAAATTTGTCCTTAGCCTATGAATTCGGATTCAACTAACTTAATTAGCTTATAATAATTATTAAATTATAATTTATTGTACAACATTATTTGTTGAATACTTTATACATATAGCCTAATCTACTTCATGACCTAATTTATAAATACATCTACTCATATATCATGTTTATCGTTTTATGTGATTACCATTCAAATAACTGATCATCAAATAATTGCTTCAAAATATCCATGTGCTGACCACGTGGTAAAATTTTAGCATATGCTGACCACGTGGTTACATTGAAAATTAATATCTATATTTACTTCTCTCCTAACTATATATCTATATCGCTATTCACAATCTTCATTCACCTGCCATCAACTTATGCTATAGATATATACAAGGGTTGAACACAAAGCACAGTGGGCCATGTGGTTTCTATAGTAAACGTGTCTGTGACTGACATTTGAATACTGTTACGTTTCTAGAAAGAATGATTTTGTCTCAAACTATTTGAAAAGAATAATGCCCCAGCGTCTGTCTAGGTGAGCTATTCAAATGCATTCTCAATAGTCTCGAGAAACGGTTCTTTTTTATATTCTAGCTCTTCGAGCGTTCATATTCCTAAATACAATATGTTCAGAGCACGTGTTGCAACAAATAACATATATCTACAATTTTTAAATTTTAGGAGAGCACATGGTCGCCATTTGTGGCTCACCATCAAATAAAAATAATGGAAAAGTACTACCCAAAATGGATTTTTTAAATATGGTAGTAAATATGGTAATATTTAAATGGTAAATATGGTAGTACTCAGAGGTTTAGGACCGCCCGCCCTAACAAATTTGCAAGAATTCCATCGGATAACAAAGAAAAAGATATAAAAAAATTGAATTAATTGACATCAGCCATCAAAGCTGATATTATTTAGGTTTTGTTTTCTCCTTATAGGAATTTTTCTCTTATCAAACTAATATTGAAAGATTGAGACTATAAAATAATGATTTGTATATTGGGTGTGATAAACAATAATGATGATGTTTATGTAGCTTTTATTGCTGAAAAGTTCATGACCCATCAAATGTGCGGCCTGACCGTCAAATATGGTTCTGGTCGTAAAATAAAAAAATGTTAGACTGAAAATGTAGGGTCGCCGCCAACCTGTCTCCCCGACAACTAGTCTCCTCGCTATTTTGATCACATGTGATCAAAATACTCCCTGCAGGTGGTCACCTGCAGGCGTCAGTTGATAAGTATAAGTATATATATGGCCTATATCAGCAATAACTGAATCATGTGGAAAAATCGTCCTTACTCTTGATTTCCTCATTATTATCAATGAAACTTGCTTAATTATTAGAGAAGATTCAGTAATGGCTCCATAATCTTAAAATTATACTTTCGAATTGGAATTCCTGCCTAGGAATGACTATGATTGGTCTCTGGCAACTAAATGAGGAAAATTGGCATCACTTGATATGACGTACAATTCGATTTTCACGGAACTTGTAGACGGAAGATGTAGACTCAAGCTACTCAATACTCTTATCATCCTAATACTCAATCCTCAATAATTCTTTATCTGATGCATCGAATTCAATCAAGGCTTTTACTTGATTTTTACAAAGGAAGAGAACAATTTCCATGATAGAGAAAACTAGCAAAAGACATAGAGCTCAAGGTAAAAGTTAATTCAATTACTAACCGCTTGAACGATCACTGAAAGTTTCTCCAATTGAACGGTAAATGGAACGTTAATTTGAGTTGTCTGTCGATTTCATTGATGCGTTTAATATTACTCATAATCAGCAGAATTAATTCGTTCAGTGAAAATAACTATAATGTCATTACATAGCCCAAAGGCAATACTGAGGCATCTACTGAGTCTGTTGAATGAGAAGAGAATGTCATTCATCTAAATCACAATTCATATAAATTCAAATTATACACTTTACGTATAGTAACTACAGACCACATATCAAGTGAAATCCGTATCCAATGGGTAATTTCAAGTAGAAACTGTCTGTATAATAATTATATTATTAATTATTATCAATTATTAATAATCCCCTGGAGAATTATATAAAGCCGATCAAGTCGAATGAAGATTGAGTAGTCTATTTGAAAAGAAGTACATAAATATCCTGACAATCTTATGTGAATATAATATCTTATCTATGTGAACAAACTTGTTCCTTAATTGAGTCGCTTTTAACTAGTCTATGATAGATTTGAATCTAAATTGGACATATGTTGAAAGTCTGGATGTTTCTGGAAATTTGAAGCGTCTTAAAGATGTAGAATCTATTTACTCAGAATAATATCCTTGAAATTCTTGGGTCGCGGGGTCAAAAAAAGATCAGCAGTGTTTGAAATGACTACTGACATTTTTTAGGGGTTGGAAACTGATTTTTTTCGAATCTAGGTCTTGGAATTTAGGGCTAGGAATTATTTATCATGGACTTGGGGGGGAGAGGGTAGACACACCTGTCTAAGAGATCTCCTATTCGCCAATACATTTGAATTACATTCGATTCTATAATATAAATGGATACTGAAATAATTGAAGCTATCTGATTAATAAGAGAACAAGGTTTTTTCCTTTCGCTTTTCTTCAAATTACTCACCTCAGCCATGTATACAAGGCTGCCTATGTCACGGTTAATGTTTTTCACGAATTAGCGTGCACTTCGAATGTTAAATCTGTAGGCTACAACGTACGATTTATTCAATTGCTATTATCATAAATAGTAGTTAATAATATTATCACCTGGAAACTATTCTCTTGAAGTATTTCTCTCAATTATTTTGAAAGTGATAAGAATAATAACTACTAATTATTATACTAACTACCACAAATCAATTTTACATCAATATCCAGCTCTTTGTCCACTCATTCCACGAGCAAAACGTTCTACGGATTTCTTATGACATAAATTTTAGTGTTATGGTTATTAGTTTGTGCTTGAGAGATTCGTTCAAAGTCGGAACCTCATCAGGCAATGTTAAGTCCTTATGCTATTATGATTCCAAACAAGTACATTGAATCAAAATACTCAGAATACCTTCTATTCTATTAGATACAGTATCCTATTCACCTTTGATGGAATTAGGATAGATTGAGTTCCAATCTCCAGTAATTGTGACTATGAGTAACTTTCTAGCAATATTTGAGTGTTTTAACAGATTGTCAGTCAAAAATTCACCATCAATCACAAATCTTTAAACCTATTTTCAACAAACGTATCCAATTGCAGTTTTCTAATGTAATTTGCCTTCGAAAATTTCTTCGCCCACATAGAACTAAAATGTGAGATGTGAGGTGATAGATGCTAGAAGCATCCGATATCTATTATAGTTGAGCTTTTCTGCTGTTCATGCTGTCAAGCATATTAATTGCATGCGATTTGTTGAGGATAACCTTGTCAAAACAAGCTGAAAGAGACTCAATCAATTTACCCAAGCCCTAAAGGTGGTTCTCAAAGACTGACTTGCTAGGACAGCTTTCATCGATGAACCTTCGCTCTTTATCTCTTAGAACTGTCAAACTATTGATTAATTTATTACTTTCAACTGCTTCCTTCATAAGACTGGCAAATCAATAACAAAATTATTCCTCTGTGATGGACCGTACTTAAAGATATGAATACTATATTTTGGCAACCAAATTTTTATACACCTACTCATAATTCGTGTAGCAAGGCTCAAGTGCTCAATACTATGAGAATAGAATTTGAAACTATTGGTTCTTGAGAAAGAGACTGTGGACTGCAATAGATTATTAATCGATAGGATCATTTGAACACATGAATAGATTATTTCATTTTTCCAAAGAGCTTTCAGATTTCATTACACAAGGTGAACTTAGCTTGATAGACTCATATTTGTGTGTAGATTTAAACTGCCGTTCTTTGTGGGGAAAACAAGATATAAAGCAAATAAACATAGAGACTTAATTGAAGCAATGCAAAATTATCCAGTGATAAAGATATTTGTAACTTATGATGCAGAAATACTATATGAATGTTAATGCTATTATTCTAGCATACATTATGATGATCATGTAAATGGAAATTAAGTAGTAGGTGACTTTTGAAATTCGAAATATTTGATGAATAAATAGAAGGAAACTCAGGGGCATTGTTCCCGAAAAGTTACACTTCCTGAATTATTACATACTACCACTGCGAAAATGTGCAGGACATGCAAAACTAGTGTAGGCACATCCATCTGCACATTATTGTTCCTGGGGAGTAGTAATTATTGAAAGTTACTTTCAGAAAGTAATAGTTATAGAGAAAAGTAACTCCATCCTTTACACCTAGTACCGTAATTCACTAAATTTAAAAAAACTCTCCATTCACCTGACTTTTTATTTGAACAATGGGCTACCGGTACTGCTATTTCAAAAGGAAAGCATGTAATTTAACTGGAATGCAGTTCTTACGTAATCCACGTGATAGGGAAACATGTATTGTGATAAGAGGAAAACGACGTTTGAAATTATATTGAACTTCTCATATAACAACTGCAAAAAATGCGTCCTGATCTATTCATTTACATACATCTCAGTAGAAAAAATTATAAGATTTTAGCCAATGACAATTTTTGTGATATCAATGATTCGAGATCCGAAATTTCAATCAGATATCAATCTCAACAAAATATCTCACCCGTCTTATCACTATTCAAACAAAAACACAGTAGATTTATAAAAATAAATGGTAAAATGTACATTACTCTTTGTCTTAATTCTCAACAATTGTCTCTTGTGTCCAATGAACTTGTTACAAGTTCCTTTGTGACACTATTCAGGTATTCAGTGTTTCGAAACACTATTCGGTGTTTATTCTTACTAACTTTCGGTATCTTTACTTGGCTTGTACATTGGAATAAGATCTGTAGGCTACTTCATGATGAATAAAGGAACGAATTTACTGAAGAATAACTTGCACAATTCAATATAGGATAGGTTTTTGAAGAATTATTTGAAATCGGTGCTGAAGCAATCTCGCAAGTGACCTCCAATAATAATTTTTTTACTGTACCTGCAGACTGATATGTAGAGTGATTATCTAGTCACCATCAGCTGACTCATAATACACGCATATGGAAAAGGATAGTGATTGAAATAGAATGAGAAAGATGTTATCAGATAGAAATTGTTGTCGGACAGAGATTGTACATGCAACATGACAACTTCCCCTTTGCAGACAGCCTCCAATCAAAAGTGAAGCAAATAAGTGGTTGGCTGTATGAGTCAGTCCAATGTGGGTTGGTCCACTTCCGTAGCTTTATTATATTTGTTCTTCCTTGTTCAACCACCCAAGGATCGAAGAGCAAGGCCAGCTTCTCCAATTACAATCTTTTATTCTGGATCAATTCAATATTCTTTTCATTTGATTAATTTAAATAAATTATGAACAGATATGAATGCAAATGACGCTGAAGTTACATTTTGTTTTCAAACAATCGAGGGCCCAAGTAGCTTACGGTATTCAGTATTTTTCAAAGTTATTTTGTAAACAATAATCACTCATCTTACTCAACTTAATCGGTTGTTGAAATATTTCTTATAAACAATAGTAAAATTCAAAGTAGAATTTACACATTGGAATTACTTGGGTTACAACCTTTCTTTTCAGCAAGCAATTCTACTTGTAATCATCATCAAATCAAAATGTTACAAAAGGTAGGACTTTACAAGAACCATTCCAAAAAAGTTCATTCTTGATAGAATGCATACCATCATCACCATGTTTGTATAGTTATCTACAGATTTAAACACATGTTTTATCAATTTTGCTGATGAGGATGCCCTCGTGAATTCTTGGCATGTAAGAAGATAATAGGTGGATGATGATTCTAAGAGATGTCTGTTTACAGTTTAAAGTTCGGTTCAAGTTGGGTTCCGAACCACCGGGAAGTGGTTTTCAAGATCATCATAGTTAGATGAAGGGGCTAGCCTCAAGAGTAGAGACACCTTTTCAACGGAAGAACCGACAACACGTCACTTATCTGATTCGTGCGATTGGAAACCGTTGTACATGCGAGGACAACCACTCCCACATAATTTAGATTATAATGCATTCTTATCATCTGTAGTAACGCTCTGTTCAGACTTGATAAGGAAGGTTTCTAGGAATAATCAATCCTTGACGGATTGCTTTGAGCTAGAAAAATTTGGCGGTCCATTGATCAGAGTATGCCAGTACGTGTCGTGGACCACGTTGCTCCAGCGTCCTTCTGACATCCAATTTGAGTCACGTGACTTTTGGTTGAATGGGTCACACCTCCAGCCAAGCCCCTGTCGACCGCTGGCTGCTCAGAACTCAGATCAACACACGCTCTCTTCCAAAATAGATTCTCGATCACTTTCCTTTTCAGCTCAACGAGTTCAGCCCAGAATAGCTTTTTCGACGTGCAAACGACTGTAGACGATATGCTATTGTTTCCATATTTGTTCTCCAAAAAATGATTTGATGAAATGGAACCTTTATATGGTATGGATAGCAGGTTAGAAAGATATGCATACTATACTTTACATTATCAAACTATGATTATAGAATGGCTGAATCAATAGTCGTGAGGTCCATTGACTGCTTGAATTATATATACTCATGCGAGGTCGAACTTCCGTCAAGAAATCCCCACAAATGGCAGCCATAGGAATATTATTATAGAATGGCTTGGAATAGGATTACATTTTCGTTTGATGATGTGGCGAAGTTTGGACATTGATGTCCACTCAACCACAATTATTACAGATTATTAAACTGGGAGAGTACAGTTGCGGGTTGAGCCTATGATTGCTCTCTTGAAAATCAGCTTAATTAACTCATGACCTTTTGAATGGATAAACTGATGAAAATATTCTCCTCAAGGCATTTGCAACAATATCTCCTCTGAATGGTTACTGTTTTCAGTATATTTCTAATTTTCAAATCTCATCCATAATAGCTTGCTTTTCCTTTCTAACATGTCAAGTTTATGTGTTTAAGTACATGTCTGATTCATGCACTGCCTAATATTCCCTCAGGATACGTCTTTAGGATATTTTCTTATACAATAAACAATTCACTCGATTTTGCAGTTTGTCGAGAACTAGTGACAAAAAGTCTCATTGAATTTTATTCACGCGAAGATGTATTACCGGAAGAACAATTAGTTGAGATTTTCACCTTGCCAGCGTACATGCCTCATCGATTGAAGTTGTCAGGTAAAATTGAACTAGAATGCGATTGAGGTCGCTGCTGCAACCAAACCTGCAAATTGATGATTTCCTCAACACTGGTTCTCGTTCATATTCGCGACAACGCGTCACGCCGAGCAATTCACCCAAACAGCCCCAGGTCTACTCTGTAATTAGTGTTCGAGATAATCTTTGCACTTATGACGGAATATAGTAAGCAATTATTGGATCATCAATCATGATCTTAAACCTCAGAGTGATTCGCTTTAAGGAATATTATACTGTAGGTACTTATTATAGTTCCCAACGTCAATATTACATGTACGAAACGTATATTGAGTGTATAACATAAATATACAATACATGCTTTCACAAGTCTCGCATTCTAATTATTTCTTGGAATTAATTATATTAATGTATTCTATCCGAAAATTGTGTATAATTTGGTTCAATGATTTTTAAAGATTAGGAAATTGTCTTGTTATAATGTTGTGAAAGCTTGTCTTAATAATTGATTTATTGTTCTGTTTCCAAGCAATAGTTTAAATAATGCCCATAATGGTGGAAATTATACTCGTCATCGTGTGAAATAAAAATCAGCTATCCAGCAAATCACCTGGCTCAAAGCATATTGTTATGTTCGTTTCTTATATTATAAATTTATGTGTGAGCCAAACAGTTCAGACAATAGGACCGTATTATAATCAAGAAAAAAGTGTGTTATTCGCCCATTGACAATGTATAATACATTATTTTTATTTGCAGGTATGTCGGATGATGTCGTAGAGTCGTATTACCTGACAATATTATGGTGATGCTGCCGATTGGACGTATGTAACAATTATTAGTTTATGTATTATTTTCATTATTATTCTTTTTTATTATTAGGTCTATTATATTGTTCTCAATCCATCATTCATCATTTTCCTATTTTCATTTTGTAATTTTCACATACAGTTTAGGAGAAACAAAAACCCACATTTGTCAAGATAGGCTAATGTAATATTTTTATTTAATTGAACGTGAATATCGTAGTAGTAATGAAATATTGATACAGCGTTATACAGATTACAGCGATGCTCTGCTAGCTACATTGTCCGTTTCATAATACTTTGTTAATCCTTTAAGAGTAATTTGTTCGATAGTTCGATCCGCTTAATGTTAGTCAAGTTTAATTGCAAGCAATAAATTACTATCAATTACTATTCTCTACTCTGTAGAAAGTGTGAAACCTCATTCATTCTTCTCAATTCATTCGGGGGCTTGTCATTGCAAATGATGTGAATAAGTCGTTGTATGCATGTCATCGATCATTCAATCAACGTGAACACTAATTCAATGTGATTGTGACGTCATCAAGTCGATTAGATGGACGGAACACTGACGAAGATGTCACGTTCGTTCGACTCTTCTATCGAACTTCTGAAATTGATTGTGATTTGACTGCCAGACAACTCATGTATGAGAAGGGCTTAGGCGCCACTTACTCTTAATTGATGCTGTCAAAGATTTCAATAAACAATTGGAATCGATGAATGATTACTTTAATGAATTGAATATTGTGCAATACGAATTTCCATTCCACTGCGATAAGGATGAATAACGGTGCATCGAGCTCTGCTCGGAAGTACGAAGGGATGTAAATTCAAAAGGAAAGATGACTATTCTTCATTAAATTCTCATCTGCAGTAAAGAGAATCATTCGAGAATTATCAGTATACATATTGTACAATACAGTGCGAAATTAAACTTGAATTTGAAAGAAAATAGGAGTATCTCATAGGCTTTAATTTGTTTAATACTGTTAATGTTTAAATGCTTCTTCACGCTGGTTTTATAAGAAATTTGATGAGAATAATTATTATCACAGTCACCTATTAGCTACAATACTGACTGCTATCTTCCAAATCACTGAATCATTAACCTATATTACCATAATCCAAATTGCTCAAGCCATTTTCGATATCCATTGGAGATTTTAACTTACAATTACAATGATTGCGGAATAATCTCCTAGGCCTGATGGTAATTATTATTGTTTCCATCACTCAGGTTTGAAGAGAAGGGATAGAAGTAAAATGAAATACTGAGGCATGTGGCAGCAGCAGAATTGAACATAATTATTCGAGGTGGATGGTCTCTGTACAATATAAAGAACGGTGGCCAGTTTTAAACCAAGCTGATCCCACCAAAAATAAACTATTCATATTATTACACCTTGACTACAAGGCAATTATCAATATTCAACTTATGTTTGAACTGGCGATGTAAGAAGTATAAAGATATAGATAGAATAATATGAGCAAGTGACTTTCTCCAAAATCTTTCATATTCTTAAACAACCAATAATTTGGATAGGTAAATGGGATATAACACAAACCCTTTTCTACAAATATGACAGCTATAAGGCCAGCCACTTACAAAATAACAAATAAACAAATTACTGGTTTACTGTGATGGTAGTCCAATAAACAGGCAGCATCGAAGTTTCTTTCCAAGTATTGTTCTAGAGTAGGGACGTCATCATAGACGTATCCTTAGAGACTCGAGAGTTTCTTTCTGAGTTGACGAACCTCGAATCAGACCTAGTCAGGCCCTTTCCAGTCTTTTTCAAGTTGACTTCCTCTCGGAACAGACCAGCAAAATATCGTTGAATTGCAAAAAAAATCTGAAGGCTATTGAACCACTGCAGATCGACTATTGTTTGTGATTCTGGGGATCGTTTGAAGGGGGCGGGTATACTCGACTGCAGTGCACTGCCTGACTCCAGCCACCAGCCTCCAGTCGCCGATTGTTCCGGCGAAGTAGAGGCTCGACTTCCCGTTAGCACGAAGGTGACCTTGCGACCACACCTCCAGCACTTGCCTGCTGCGTAGTAGACAAGTTCCCTGCTTTGGCTCGGGTTGCGTAGGACAATCGCACCACTTGTGACGTCACAGTCGGCGCCTTGCCCATTCTGTTCCACTACACGCTCGCTGATTCGCTTCTAATTATATACAATACATATGCAAACACACACACACACACACACACACACACACACCACACACACACACACACACACACACCACACACACACACACACATACACCCATATAGTAAACTTGGTTTAGTAAACGAACATGTGAGTGTGTGTGGCAAGCGCTATCTCAAGGATACCTATACCTAACGTGCTCCCAAAATAAATACTATAATCTCTCTCGCCGCCTATCATCTTTCGCAAAAAGCTTGGCAAAATGTTTTTCTTCTTTTATAACTTTGACGCATTTGCTTCTCGAAAAACATCCGCAATGGGGAAGGGTTGTTGACCTGTGATGAGGATTTACTAACTCATCATTTTTTTGCATAATTTTTGCTTCATCACTACTATTATTGAAATTTTGTTACTCTGTAATACATTTCGATTCCACTTTCTCATGTGTATGATGTACTATGATAGGCTATATTGCTTGAATCAATCTAATAGATAACTTCTTCACTGAGTATTCCGTTTCCTGGATGAATAACTGGCTTGATATTTAGTGCTTGTTGGGATGCTGAGATATAGTTTGGTCGTGTGGCCAGCGGCAAAGTAATCCGTTTAAACTAAAACTAGAGGTCGAATCGAGGGCAACAGCTTTCTAATAGAACACACATTGACTCAAGTTGCTGCTGCTGTTACGATTATTTTTTAGAAGCTGAAAAGACTCTTATCGCCTCTTACCGCCGTCTTGCCAGTGATCATGACAGACGAATGCTACCACGCGCCACGACTTGTCTGTCCACTGATTACGATTGCAACATAACACCCTGTCTGGAATGTTTGTTGTTTGTTTACATTGCGACATTCCGTCTTAACACTTCCCAAGAACTTGAGAACCAGACAAGAGTTGAGTCAATCAAGTACTTAAAACCAATGCAGCAATTACCTACATGAGAGCAAAGATTGTTTGCTGTAGAAGAAAATCTACGTAGACTATTTACTAAAAGTTTGCATAACTTGAAGGCAATTTGAAGTATTCTATAACGAAAAGCTGATTGCGAAAAATAGACTGACTCTAGCAAACAGCAAACGAAACTCTTCAAACATACCAAATACGTATACAAATCATGATACGAGTTATAAACAATTCTGCATTTAGGTTTGAAGGTAGGCTAATCGGGATACCAATAATATTATCAAAGGTTTACGAGAGATTTGGCGCTGTTCTATTGAGAGATTCACCATGGTGTATACTTTTATGATACTTGATGATTTTGAAAGGCATTTTAAATAAACTTTGAAGTTTGGGATATTCAAAGAGAGAGTTGGTAGTAGTTCAAGAATTATTATTAGTCTGTTATTTGTAGATGAATGTCAGAAAGATGTATGACTATCACAGGTAGATTATGCAAGATTTACAATAGTGTTGAGTTCCATCAAATCTCCAAAGCTTAAATTGGGTAAATGATGATAAATAATTATGAAAAAGTTTCTTTTTCGTTTTAAATTTTGCGTACTTAGACATTTACTGATGCTGAAATTCACGAAGATTATACCATTTGACTTGTAGATGAAACCGGTTTCATTCGAAATTCATTGCAGAAGTTGAACTCACGAGCTTTAAAAGTTAAGAAGCAGGAAAATTCTTATGAGATGTAATGCATACATTTTTTATAGAACTGCTAATAATTTAAAGTAGAAAGTTGAACTCTCAACATTAATATCGAATTGCAAGTGGGTATGGAGCAGACAGACCCTTGCACAATCTATTTTGCAATATCAGTTGAGTTCTCCATACAATAAGGTAGGGGTAGGTTATTGCGCGACTTTTATTCGATCGGCCTTGATCATGAGAGGAAGGAAATGATTGAGGGGAGTTCGCAAGGGCTCGCCTCCGTTTACACCAATCCGGTCTCTCGCCAGTCGCCTCTCGTCTCTCTCACACTCACTCTCTCTCTCTCCCTAGTCTCCACTCGAGCAGACTCCAGCTCCAGTCGCTGGAATGTCACTCAAGGACACTGACTTGGCATGCGGGCATAGGCACCGATTGTTATTTTGCACACGGGAGACGATCCGACACTCAATCAGCCTGTAAATAGTCCTACGTCACTGCTACGATCGTGTTCTCGTGTTGGAATGTGAAAGAGGAACTTTCAGGAGCGAGCGAATGTTAATATTTTCTCTAAATGCTGGTGTCATCTGAATTGTGAAGATTTATCGTGGGGTCAATGTACGAAACCAAGCAAGTTTGAAAATCTCAAATGAGATGTTTCATTTCAATACTCTGAAATTTCATACAAAACAAGGTCTGATCAAAGTTAAGGCTAACGGCTGACCACAACCTATATCAAGTGATAATGTATCAGAAATACAGTAGATATTTCATTGAAACATTGTTTTTACTGTCAACACACGTGTGCTTCTTTTTCAACTCGTTATATCTGTCTTGCAATTTGTGGAAATTTGAGCATATGCTAATCGTTTTATAACTAGCATTTTGAAATTAATTTGAGAACGACCATATTAGGAAGGTAAACTCTACTTATTCACTTTGAGGATACAAAGAATACCATCTAAATATAAGAAGTCTGAGCCTTTCAATCCAAAACATGACGCCTGTTGTTCTTGTAGTCATTGAGCAAGGTGAGTTCTGTGATAGTGGTATTTGACATTCGACAAAGATGAATATATCCATAGAAATGTTGGTTCCGTTTGTAATAAATGTTTGAGAATGTCTAGCGAGGAGTGAGTCTATGCTCTATCAATCTTTCTTAGAGTTGAGAAATGGTGCAAAAAGTTTTACTGTGAGTGTATTTTACTTGTCTATACTTAGTCGAATCGGAAATCACATAATTATTTGCAATTGAAGCAGTAATAACACTGAGAGTTGCAGTGATGGGACTGTAATTTGGCATTGTAATGTGAACTTATTACGGCAATAATTATTACAAAGCAACCTTTCATGCGTTTCTCAAGGGCAAGGACAAGTATAGACAATAAATAAATTATTGGTTGAACAAAATGAGATATGATTTACAATTATTATGAAAGCTGCGATTGAATAAAGGTTGATTTAATTCAACAACATAGAATGGAGAATTTCCTGATTTCTCTCCCGTTTGTAATAGGCCAAATTTTTAGGAGAAAATTAAGAATCAACCAAAATAATTATTATCATCTTAGAATTAACAATAGAATGAATGAAATCTGTTAAATAGTTTGCATGTATGAGAGAATAAAGGCTAAAAATCTGGTGTGGCGCACTCACACAACTTTCCTTGCCTTTATAAAAATTGATCACCTGAAGCTAGTGCTCACGGTCATCTAAAGTCTACTATTCAAAGATCTGAGCCAGCTTGTGAGAGGACAATAACGCTGGAGACACACGAGGTCTGCTATCTCTTCATAGTGAATGATTTAATAGAATCAACAGTTGCCAACAGTTTGCAATTGAATAATTACATTTTCTCGAATTTCGAGCTTATTTTAAATTTTAGGTGAAAATGTTACTCAACATTTATTGTAGAGATTTTCATGCTCAATCTCTTCCACTTGATTTTTTTTGTTTAAATTGTATCTGAAGCCTGATTATTGGGAATCTAAAATCAAACTTCGCATAGATGGGGCGGAGCTCCTGAAATTTTTACAGATATGAGACTTATCAGATATAGAGCTTATCAATGACTATTTTAGGTACAAATTTGATCAAAATCGTTGGAGCCGTTTTCGAGAAAATCGCGAAAAACCCTGTTTTTGAGAACATTTTCGCCGCCATCTTGAATTGCATTTGATCAAAATTGTTTGTGTCGGATCCTTATATTGTAAGGACCTTAAGATCCAAATTTCAAGTCATTCCGTTAATTGGGAGATGAGATATCGTGTACACAGACACACATACAGACCAATACCCAAAAACCACTTTTTTGGACTCAGGGGATCTTGAAACGTTTAGAAATTGGGTTACCTTAATTTTTTTCGGAATACTTTCCTTACCTATGGTAATAAGGCAAGGAAAGTAAAAAATGTTAATTATCTTTTGTCAAATCTGATGTGGAATAAGTGATCTAATTTAAAATAATCATCTGTCCCATATCATCATAACCATGCGTTGATGCCTGTACAACAACATTCATTAAATCTACAATAAATCATATGATGCGATAATAACTTTTCCTAAAATTTAGGCTCTTCTCCATATTTACATTCTTTCATGAACCCGATACGCATTTGAGCACACGACACCCACACATACATACATTAAACGTACAAATTGTTTAAATTAATACTCTACAAAAGTTATTGATCTTTTATCAAATCAAGGTCCATTTTTTAAAACTGAATTCAAGAAAATGGCATCTACATCACAGTGTGCTAGAGCTCCCTTGAAAGAAAATGTAAGTCACTTTTATTATTTTTGAACAATAGCTTCAATGATTATGAATCAACACGTATTTAACATTATTTCATAAATTATTTTATTTCATTGAGTACCAAAGCCGAAGATCATTATTGTTTTTTATAACAATCAGATAACATAATTAAGTATTACTTTTATTATAATGAAAACTTTCACAGAAATTGGTTTTAATTTTTTTGTTTACCATGCTTTAAGTCTCTATAACCTCACATCCATCTTCCAAAATGTTAGTTTCTATAAACAGTTTATTTGAGATAACCTTTTAAAAACAATAACAAGATTAACTACTAGAAGAATTATTAATATGAATTGATCTTGATGAAATGAACCTAGATTTATTGAATACCGAACTAAAAAGTATTATATCAATAGGGTTAATATTTTCTTAAGATTAATATTGCATGGAATTGGAGATTTACATTTTGTGAATTTGATATCAAGATTTTATTAGAATGGAAAGAGTTGGCCCGACATTCTTCCAATCTAATATATAAATTATTATATTCTCTTCTTATATAGAACAAAATAGCGTACACCGTTTGAATAAGTAAAGAAATATACTCAATGGAAAAGACGCATTTGTTTACAAATTATCTTATAATTTATTGTACGTCCACTCGTTTAATGGAACAGCTTTTTGGTTATTGAATTGAAGTCATTTATTCGCGTCCCGCCTTCTATTTTAGCCAATCAGGACGGCGCATTTCCACCCTCCTGCTCAGCCACAAGCAACATCCTCACACTCGTCATCAGCAATTGGACTTGCAATTTTTCAATTGAAGAAGTCGCCGTTTCATTGTCATGTCCTTGGCAATGAATTGCAAATACTAAACTGAGGCCAAATACTGAAGTAGGTCCGTGACCTCTTACTTATTGAGAGCGTAAAAATGTAAGGAAATTTCCTTTCCATTTCTCTAATTATTAAAAATCCTCCTTGGATAATATAGGGAGCGTACCATTTTTTTCAAATGTCTTGTTTAAAAACCTTACCCTGATTAACTATTAGCTTGCGTCTTTCTTAAAGCAAGAAAGATGATACCTCTGATGATACCTTTTTTCTTTCGTTCCTGATCTTTTTCAGAATATATGTCAACAATGATTCACGTTTTACCTTCATCCCCATACCTTACTTTTTCATCAATTTTTTTCTCCGAATTAACTCACCCACATAGAACTGAATTTCCCAACATCATTCCATAACTTATTTGCCACGGCTCTTAACAATATTATTGTCATTAGGCCATTTGTGTTCTTCCTCTATCGTACCTCTTCTTTTCTTTCCATTTTTAAATTATTTCATTCAATCTTCCTTTTAATACTGTAGGCTATATCCTCCAATTTACGATTATGATCAAGCTATTTAACTTCTAGGTATGATTTTATTGAGATATTAAAGAATGTTTTACCCCATTTGTAGGCACGTAGGGCTACTTCCACCTCTTTCAAGATTTTTATCCATGTGAATAGTATTTTGATACGTTGGTCGAGCCAAGTCAAGGCTGCCGAATGTGTTTGCCTCTGCAACTGATACTTTGCATTACCATCAACCCTCGTTGAAGGTCGTCACTATAACTGAGCAGGCACCACGTGGAACCGATCTAGACTGTTGACATAACTGAATGGACCAACGAGGTCCTACTTACTCATACTCATACTCATACTTAGTTTTGGAGATGAATTACCAACACAGGCGCAATCCGACAATAGGTGAGAAAGAGTTCACACAAAAAATCTAAACACGAAAACCGAGACTGAGACAGACAAGGACGTCTGTCACAATAACATTGAAAACGTTTTCATTTGTCCTTGTCTCTATGTAATTGCGTATTCAATAATTAGTGCATATCAGAGTAATGTGCATTGGATAGTAATTAGTGCATATCGAAGTAATGTTCATTTGCTCTACATAAAATATTTTGTCATTGAATCGTATGACTTGACGTTATTATCACAAACATTTATTCATTGGTAAATTGGGAAAATATTTGGGGTTAACCATTATCAATCCCTAGTAAACTGCTCAGTTAACATCAGCTTGATAGGCCTATAGATTAATAATTGTGATGTGAGTACTGCAGTTTTTTCAGAAACTTATTGTGGCAAATTCAAGTCGTCTCATTCAATATGGTTATCTCCCACAATATCACCTTTCACTACTACAAAAAAGTTTCATAACTTCTCCGTGAAATATCATTCTTCACTGTTAGTAAAATATCATAGCCTAGAACTGTTAGAAACTACAGTGATGTCGAATTGTGATTGTTTATTCTCCTTCTTTAACAACTTTATTTCAATATCTATTCAATCAAAACAGAAACAGAAATATCTCAGTTTAAATGAATTAAGTAATAATTAAGTTTTCAGTTCTAGTCATGCTTTGTGTTTTCTTGTATCACGTCTAGATAATGGATAAGTTGATACGTATTCATTAGATAGTAAAGCAGTAGGCTTACATTCTTGACTGATAACTCTTCCTTTCCTGTAACATTGAAAAATATTACAACATTCAATCTCAACTACCTCATTCAGCTCAACTACCTAAGCAAACGAAATTGCAGAGCAACTCATGATGAAATCATATATCAATCAGCTATAATGATAATTACCGTATATTGCAAGTTCTCTTTTTCGTACAACCTAAGGTGTTTGTTGATGAATGCAGTACTGTTGAAAGAATAGTACTGTAGTCTACGAGTTTTCCAAGGGTAGTATCTTGGTGATGATTTGATTTTTTCTCGAGGAAATGGGCTTCTAGTCAACGTTCCGTGCATTCCTCTTTGTTGTTGAGCTGGAATGAGAACTTGATTTGAAATCTTGTGCCAACCAACCAGAACTGGAAGTATTCCGATTTTTTTTTATATTGTAGCCAACAGCCGCTGCTGTTGTCAAAAGGAAAATGCGTCATCGACGTTCAAGGTCATTGATAAAAAATTTGCCAGAACCTGCTTGGGTTCGATTTTGTTGTCGCTTGTTCGGTCATTTTGAATGACAACAAACTTGCCCATATCTTCTGCTCCATTTCAGTTGGATTTATTATAATTGTAAGCTGTTCCAAACTTGTTTGGATCATTTCCATAGCTTTAAAAGGCACTACTAGACTTAAAAATAATTATATTCGATGGCGGTTATGTTTATTTAGAGCTGAAAAGTACAATATAAAGGATATACAAAAATGGTTGGTATATAAGAGAGCTAACTGAATTAAAAATGCGATAAGATAATAATATTATATTTATCAAAATGAGATTACACATCGGGATTTACCAAGGAATTAACTAAAATCATGCTTCTAACTCATTATAAGAATTTTTGGCTATCAAACATACATTATTATGCTTCTAATAACTATAGTGAGGTCCACGTTATAATGACAGTATTTGATCAACTTTGGTTTTGCTATCCTTGTCTATCATTCGACAAAGCCGGTGGTACTATCCTTTTCTAGATCCACAACGATGCCAAGTATGTTTTTGACAGTGTAGAAATATAATTAATTAATGCAGAGAATCGGCATCGCTATTCTCCTATCTTTATCTACTGTCATTATAACGTGGACCTCACTATATAAACCCTAATTTCGGACAAGTTCGTATTCAGACTTTTGGTTCGGAAGGGTTCAAACATTTATATAAGTGGATGAACGCTGAAATCATTATATTATGTAATCACTTAATCCGTGTACTTTGCAGTGGTTGCCCGTTTACTTGATGTAAAGCTAGATTTCGGAGAGGGTATAAACACAAACACTATCCTTTATTCTGGATACTTGAAAAAATAAGCCGTATACATGAAAACCCCGATATTATAATTAATATTTTCTCATGTGCCCAAGTGGATTGAAGAGATTTTACATAATTCATCATATTTCGGGTACACACTATACAATAAATTAAAGTTTACAAATCATTAAAAGAAACATTTCCATCATGTAAAACATTTGAAACGTGCACACGTTATCTGTTCTACATATTTACAGAATTCTATCACTTTCAAATAAAAACGTCCAGCATTGAAACCACTTCAAAGCTATCATTTATCAAAAATTAAACAATTATCTCATGAAAAATTGATATTCAAAAATGTGGAGTTCACTGACTATACAATCCTAACAAAGTTTAAGGCCAATTAGATGCGTAGGTTATCAGTTGAATGGCCTTGAGCACTCTGTTACAATCTTCATATGACTACTTTCCACATCCAACAATTAAATTGGAAAGACATATTTCGAAATAACCACTCAAACGGCTTTAAATCACAGAGATTTATTCGAAGTTAATGCTTTCCTTGTACCAATGCTAATGCGATTGTAATCACAGAGATTTATTCAATATTAGTGATTCTTATAATGAGTCGTACGCTGTCACAGAAAAATCTCTTACAACTATGTTTCTTGATTAGATAATGCAATAAAATTGCTGATTGATGGGATTTAATACTGTTTAATAAATGCTAAATTCATTTCTAATCCATACCCTGATCAAGTTCTAAATAATATGAAATATCATAATAATAATATGAATAATATCGATAGCTTATAGCTTCGATTACAAGACCGTTCTATGAGATCAAAAAACTCAAATTTACAATTCGTAAAATTGTATATCTCAATTTTAATCTAGATGTAAGTTTTATTTGAAGTCATGTAGGCTATTTTGTTGTCTATTCGGCAATATCTCATTCGCGAATTTGAAAAGAAACTTGACTTGAATTTTTCAGTGGTTTTGTTAGTTAGTTGAGAGATTATACTTTGTCAACTGACTTCAGTACAGCTTATTCATTAGCGTTCTTTTGTAATCAAGCACTCGAAGTAACATAGTGTCGTTTGTCGTTGATTTTGGCGTTGACTTTTGACTTCATAGGACTTATTTATCTTCCAATATTGTATATGTACGTCGAGAGCTGTCTAGTAGTCTGCAGTCTAGTCTGTTGCACTTTCATTTTCAAGAGGCTTTTTCCAATAAAATCAAGCTCTTCAAATCAAGTTCCAGGTATCAGGAACAGGCGCAAGGTTAAGTTATGAAGATGGATTTTATCTATTGTCTATGAATAGATAAACATATAAATGAATAGATAAATGAATAAATAGTAGTGTTAGTGTGATAACGCTCGTGAAACATTCCCCATGTAAGCGAACTGTTTCATTTTTTCATAATTTCAAAAGATGTTTGTACTACCATACCTAAATGAGATTTTCACGAATCAGGAGATCCATAGAGAAAACCTTGATTGAATTAACTTTTTGATAGAATACAAATGTCTTTTATAAAATATCAGAAAGACCTTTCAAAGGAAAGCCGCAAGTTACACGACTTGCAAGTCAACTCGAATAATACGAGTATTTTTCTTGAAGGGTAGATTCTTACTGATGAAATTTTCGATTTATTCTCTTCATCTTTTGAGGTTTTTAGCTCTAGCTTTTCCAAAAGCATCGCCAATTAAAAGAGTTCAAACAATTTGTCTTTTTATTTTAATTTTTCAATTGTTTTTAATAACGTAGTCAACAAGCCAGCCTTCTACATCTAAATACTTGACAAACCCTAGTTTTGGAAATACAGTAAATTGAACTTCAATTTATACAGTAGTTTTCCTCCTGGCTTCTGATACTGAGCACAGTAATTTCATCAACTAATTGGAAGGCGTGAACTAATATTATAGACGAATGAATAATAATTTTAATAAATGTTAAGCTTCAGCTTTTCAAATAACTGGTCAAGCAATAACCTTGACATTTCTTCTGGACAGTAGCCCAATCATAAAAATAGGAAAAATATTTCAGTTTTATTCCCAACATGATTAAAAACACAGTGAATTGAGAAGAAATTCCTCCATTGGTCTAAGAAGTCCACTATACGAAAATATATCCATATTTAGGCTCACTTGCTTCTCTATTTTGAACAGTTTTATTCTTATTGAATACAGTGATGATGAGAATCGTGAAGTATATTGAGAAATAAGTGATCTTGTCTTTTTACTTATTCTCTAAACAAACTTATGGAAGTCGTAAAAGTCTGATTGATTTGGTTATGCCAAGTTTTTTTTAGTATTATCTATCGGGGTACAGGGCTGCTATTGGTCCCTTTATTCATGCTAATCAATATCTAACTTTGCCTACATTGGAAAATGGAGGCAGAAACCAAATTCGTGATGTAGATGAGTTAGTACAGTTGCCAATATAGTGGTGTCAATGGATCAATGACCCGATATCCGTCATCATTGAACTTGTGTGACCCATGCTTTATAGTCAGCCGTCAGAATGCTATTATTTAACGGCTACACTCGTTAAGCTTTTTATGCCGAGAATAATTGCTCAACAATAGAGCGGAAAGAAGTATACAAAGCGTGCGCGAAGAATAAAAATGCGTTAAAAATTGCATTCTCCAGGTAGTGCTGTGCCGATTTCTGTTATTTCTGCATTTCCTGTTATGGTAGCTCTTGTATGGGTTAGAATTAGAAATGTTTTTCGAGATTTCAAATGTTCAACGCTTCTCAAAAAAAAAATTACATTCGAATTTTTTTTCGATTCCTAATAAAGTTGAATTGTACTAGAAATAAAAAACATTGAAAATTGATTTTATATTTTTCTTCAGAAATAAATTGAATGAAAAGACTAAGAAATTGTCAATATGAATGATTACCACAATATCAACTTCTCAACTACACAAAAAAATCAGAAATAAATATTGATAATTGTATCAATAACAGATCCTAACTATTCCGCGGTTATTTCCTTCATTGATTGATTATTTGGCTTCATTAGTGTGGACTTAGGACTCCGGGTTCTCTCTGCCACAAAATCCTTTTAAAAAATTACATAAGATTACAAATTAAGAGAAAGAAATAGAGAGAGAGAGAGAGAGAGAGAGAGAGAGAGAGAGAGAGAGAGAATTTAAATTTGAAACGATGAGAATTGAATTGAATCGCTGCCTTTATTGAAAACCTCTTTTATTAAAAACCTTTATTAAATGAGAGTGAGATAAAGAGTGAACGACATCCAAAAACAACGCCTGTTTTTGCACTTTATAAAATGCGTTGTTAAAAATTCAAATTATGTTGTTTGTGTTCTCCATCATCAAAACATCAATGAGTGGACTACAACAACTGCTGTAGTGATCTGTAGTAATAATTATGTTACTCTTCCACCCATCATTATAAAGCCTATTCTGTACTGCAGGAAAGAAAGACGTAGTAGTAGTAAGCTCTGCTTATTTTCAGCTGTTGCTAAATATAAAGTTTCCAACTTCAATGTGAAGGTCATCGGCTTCTTTCAAGCCCACAGTCTGTTTAGTCGTGTTGCTGTGCTGTGGTCAATAATACGAAATACTCACATGGTCTGAAAATTCGTCTCCCTCACTTCCACTCTCTCACACTTATTTCCTTCACAATCTAGCTCTGCCACATTCTCTCTTCCTCCATAACATTTCGGTTAAACTTATTCCTCTCCTCAGCACCGCGTTGAATGGATATCAGTGTTCTTGTATAAAGATGAAGTTCAAAATTGTTATTGAAATTACGTATTGACATTGACAGGTGTTAATTTAATGACCATTATTACTGTTAAACGGTGTTGTGGCCTTGTTCAGAATTCAAGTTCGTTGGCAGTTTACCATACAAAGTACGGTAATAATTATTATTCAATGGTTATGAAATAATTCGTAAACAAATTTGAGTTCGAGGCAGCCTTGAAATTTCGTTACAAGGAATAATTATTCTGTATTTGCTGAGAAGACCATCTTTAAAATGTCACTAAGGATAAGGCTACAGTTCTTAGCTGAAACGCCCCCAACAATTAAAATGTTGATGAATTCATTCTCTACAGAACTTTCAATTTCTCGTAATACGATAGTAGGAAATCGAGTTCTTATATTAGAAATTTGAACCTCTATCAATATCTTAAATACTATGATAATAAATGCTTCAAGCTATGAAGTCGAGGAGTTTAGCAGTCATACTCATATTATCATTATTAATATTAATAACAGAAAGAATAACCATACATCTTAAAAGTGATTTGGCTCTGAGGACTGATTTCTCATCCACCCTTCGATCAGTTATTCAACTTGCCATCAATGGAAAATAGACCTGACCTGCTCGTTGTATTTTAGAAAGAGAACAAGGGTTGAATTGTAGGTTACCTACTATCCACTATTGCCTCAGCGTAGATTGATGGCAAAAAAGTACAAGGGGAATAATTCTTGAGAGAGAAGGAAGAGCGAGCGTGAAAGGGAATGAGTGAGAGGGATTGAGTAGCTGGTGCTTTTGAATGAGAGAGACATGTGGGTCGATTGTGACGCGCCCCTGCCGCCAGCCAATCACACGGCGCAACGCATGGGCACGTCTCCCCCTCCACATCGCCCTAGTTTGGTCTCTTCAATTGCAAGTGCTTCCCCCTGATACAGACGAATTCGCGTTGCAAATTATGTGTGATACAGACTATTGAGAGAGCCAAAATCTAGACTAGTACCCATTTCCAATTTTCATAGTTTTCTTTGTTGAGTGTCGGTCGCTTCGAATTATTGTTTTCAATAGATATTGAAATTTATGGAGGTATAAAAGTATTGAAAGCTATTGACCGAATGACGTATCCCCCAAATTCAGCCGCCATTCCCCTCAACAATAAAAGGTGACCGTTGATTGTTTCCTTTTAATCAACTTCTCCACAATGCTGAAATTGATTCATGGGGTCAAAGGCCGAGCCGATCCTGATGTATATAGGATATGCACTAGGCTCGTATTGTAATATCATAGGAGTGCTCTTATATCAATCAATTAATTACTAGGCTACTATAATTATGATTGTATGACACATATTCTTTGAGTAGGTAATCAAAAAACTAAAAATCAAATCTTTGATAGAAGGGGTCTTATAGGATCCCAAGTTGATTAGAGATCATTAAGACCACAATGACTTTGTAAGGATACCGGTAGCTGCATAGTAAAGGGGTACGTAGAGATAGAGGTAGAGGGAGAGGTCGAGTTCGAGGTACTCAATATAACACAAATTTTTGTGTTATAGGCGGTAGGCGCCCACATGGTGAGGAGGTCGAGGTAATCCGCACAGTACGGTAAACATCTACCACAACCTCCTCACCATAAGGGTTAGGGTTGAGGGTTGAATGTAAGAGGGACCGGCGCGCCGTGATTTCGCCCTCCTAGGATTCAAATAAAATCAGCAATTCATTTCAATTCGTGAGGACGCTCATAACACGAAATGAATTTGTGTTACATTGATTGGGGTACCTCTATCTCGACCTAGACCTATACCTCTCTTTTTACCTCCATCTCTATCTCCTCTGTGGTCACCCTGATGGGGCTCTAAAGCTCATCAGTCGACCAGGTAGGCTAGCAGATAACCATATTATTGAAGAAGCGAGATTGAGGTGGTTTGGGCAAGTGCAGGAGCTTGAGGAAAAATGTGTGAGAAAGATTGTGCGGGATCGAATGGAGTATGACAGTTTGAGGATGAGGAAGATCAACGATTAGTTGGCGAGGCAGGACGATTTGCAAGGGATGATGTGGCGTTGGGGTGGGAGGAGTTGATTGACTGAAAATATTGGTGTTGGGAATGTCAACCCCATTTGGATGGGACAATGGTGGAGCCAAAGAAAAAAGAGAAAGCTGGAATTTCTTTTAAGAAATTTTTCATCCTATTTACTCACTAGTTCTCCAAGTTGGTCTATACTTGAAATTTGGAAAAGGTATCCTGACCTATACACTATTATTGAGTTCCGTATCTTTTGAATGCAACGAATCGTGAGCGCTCTGTTTATAAGCAGAAGCCACGAGCAAAATTCGAGCATGAGCTGGATCGTGACGAATGATGACCGATACGAAATGTATAGGTTACGTAGCTTCGTCTTGTGTATTTTATTGCAATTTTGACATCAGATTTTGATATAAATCATTCAGGTGTACGAAGCAAACACGGCTACAATTTTAAATTATCGTCAATTCAACCTTGCGTATTTCATAGCTTGATTAGATTAGTTGCAAACGTATAATGGGTCTTCGTAGTATGTTTGTATCTTCACCAAAACTGATTGATCCGGTTACGGTAAGTCACGTTGAACTTTCTTATCAATAGTGGCCTACTACTGTAGTATCTTTATAGTATGCTGTAGGGTCCGGATTATAATATAGGCCTGTGTAGGTGTAGCTTATCAGCATGACAACTTGCAATTCCGGCCAAAACTTTACAGTATCATACTAACTGTGATTCGTCTTTCTATTTTTATTTCGATATAAAATATTTACTCCTTTTTCTTTCCACGTTCAAATAGCTATCCTAGTAGGCCTAACTCGTAACAAGTAGTTGTATAGGTGGGACTTTTCATAGTACCTAGATAATCAATTTACTACAATACGGAATAAGCTATATTCATCTAGACCTACATTTATAGATAGGTAGCATAGATTCAGGAAAATCAATTCAATAAATCGTAAATTCAGGTTCATCTTCAACTTGAAATTTTGAAAAACTTTGACTTATCTTAGAAGTTAAATGTATTATATAGGCTTTATGTGTGGTCACTGGCGGCGACTTTGGGAGGCAAGGCACTTTTACCCCCTCAATAATACTCAGGGGGTTCAATGCATGCATTTTGCTCCCTCAATATTCTTACAAAAGAAATCTGAGATGAAAGAGATCAACTAATAATGACATATGACACTATAATGACTTATTTATTTATTTGTTGATATAATTACAAATCATATGAATATGATCGGGATAGAACAAGAGGCATAGCCCAAAACTATTGTGTTCCCAAATTTTGATAAATAATAAAATGTCCGAAAAAATAGGTTATGTTCTTACTGAGGAAAGTTGAAGTATTTGATTATCATTATTTCAATTAGCCCAAAATAAAGTCGATGAAGCTAAAGCTAAGACTAAAACTAATTCATTAGAATTGATTAATTCAACGATTTTATAATTATTTTTCATCTATTCCTAAGGTTATGTAAAGAAATGTTCCGTCTATAACTTATTGTAATGTCTTCTATTGTGTTGTAAGTTGTAATGATTTGAAAAAAAATCAATTGATTTAGGTTTATCAAGTTCCGTATCATCATAGTAAACAGCAATAAAGTAATACTCTGTTACTTATTACACTCTTCTGTTCAGAATTTCAGAGTAAACATTGTGGAGAGTCTTGATTCTTAACATGTCTTAATTTATACAGGCCTAATCATTTGCATTTGCAAGTAAATTCCACAGCCTCCCCCTACTCCTCCCACCCAACATTCAGCTTCCTCTTCTTATTGACTACTTGTCCACCCCCCTCTTAATCGATAGTTGATGATGATAATGATAATTTCACAGTAATTTATCTTCATACTCTTCATCTTCAACATTAACAGAATAATATTAGTGAGGAGTATAAGTTTCCTCTCTTATCAATCTATTGGAATCACAAACCAACTCAGTATAGGATGTAAAATGTAAACAATAATTATTTCTGCGTTCTAGTCAGTCCCCACTCAGTGTTTACAAATAGATTTTAATTTCGAGAAAATCGTATTTTCTGTCGATTCTAATTGACGCAGAAGTGGCGCATGCGAGTGAGGAAAAAAGACACGAGAAAGAGGAAAGAGTGAACAAGTTTCGAGTGAAAAAAATTGGCAATCGAGCGATGAAGATAAGTTGGTCGGATTCAAAGGGCAAGAATAGTGAGTGAGTGTGCGTGGCTTGTGTGCTGGTAGATGTCGACTCAACCACATCCAGGTTGAGTGAGTGACGTCTTCTGAAATTTGAAAAGTTTAATGTGCATTGGAAAAATAAAATATTTAAGAGAGTATTGAGAGAGACTGCTGCTCCAAATATTGTAGTGAATATATTAAATGGTCATTGGATAATAGGTTACTAGGCTAGCTTTGACTGTATAAAGATTTTTCCAAAGAAAAATGATTATTGATAACTAACTCATTCATTCAAAGGGTTATATTTTCCATTTTGCATGCCTCTATCATTCTAATTCAACCCTTTGTTGCAATGGTAAATCCACAAAAAATCAAGAAAAAAATAAGACTTGAAAGATTTCATTGATAGTATCAATGAAAATTGTAGGTACCTAATAATTGTTATATTATGCTATCATAATTATTATAATTTACAATATTATTATTATTATTACATTTATCATATTTATTTTATCTATGGTATCTTGTAGAGCTTTTCAATTGTATATATTATTTGTCATATTTCATAATATCAAAGATCATCATCCCCTCATTGATAAATATAAATGATGTCAGTAGGCCTTCATTCTAATTCTATTTAGTCAGGAATAAAGGTTGCAATAAAGCAATGACGTCTGGTGAATGAACCTTATTACACAGATACACGCAAGTGCTCTGATATTACCTCTCATTGGCTTCTTATCAATTCACTTCACCAACCGGAAAAAAAACTTGATAAGTTTGAAATAGTGTTTCCTCTCCTTTCTTAGAAGCAGTTTGTATTACTTTCCTTATTGCATACAAGTTGTGTGCAACAGGTCATCCTCTAGTTCATCCTCACTGCACTCAAATTACAAGCCAACCTTTTTGATGTTTTTTCCTCTTAATAAATCTCTTTGAGCTTTAGTGAAGCCAAAAATAATAATCTTGGAACCTTTCATATTCAAATCTTCTCTGTATATGCTCAATTTTCCTTGTAATCAAAGTGTAATCAAATCCATGCAATTCTATCTTTATTCATATTTATTCTTATTTATCTATTTATTTGCTAATTCACTTATTAATTTATAAGAAACATGGAAGTATACAAGATTTCTTCTAATAGGTATTTACTTTTTTAAGACAGTTAATATAACTCTGTTACAAAAGAAAGAAATAAACCTATTAGGTAGGTCTTTTCACTTATTTGAGAAGATTTATTTTCTTTCAACTACTAATTTACAGAAAAGATCACATGCAGATTCAAATACTACTTTTTGCTATTAGAAAAACGACTAGCAGTCAGATATTTTACAATAAATGAATTAATCACTCGCTTTAACAACGAGATCTTTTGGCAGGTTCGCCATCTTCTTGTTGTGTAAAGTTATTCATCTTCTTGTGAAGATGGCGAACCTGCCGAAAGATCTCGTTGTCAAAGTGAGTGATTAATTCATTTATTGTAAAATATCTGACTGCTAGTCATTTTTTCTAATAGCAAAAAGTGATTTAATAATAAGCAGTTCGTGATGGTAAACAACATTGAAGAATCAAATACTACTTGTTTTCTGTGATTGTTCACTGTATTTTTTTTTGTTTTTTTTACAGTTTCACTTAACAAATTTTCTTCTGCTCCAATTATTATTGATAAATATTGATTCGGTCTTCAGTTATTGAATATTGAAGTCCTCAGTTTTATTTATATAGTTTTCATAGGATATTCGCATTAGTTATTATCATTGTGTGTGACTGTTTCAGATAAGGGAGCATTGCTCGGACATGATTTTGTCAGATGAGCAGCTGAAGCAGGTGATGTGCAAACTGAACTGTGCCATCAACGAGGGTCTTGCCAAGAAGTCACACGACGATGCCATTGTCAAGTGCTTCGTCACCTATGTGCAGGACCTTCCCACTGGAAAAGGTGATCATTTGTTTCAATGGGTTTACTTACACTCAATCGCTTAATAATTCTGTAAAGTTATTCAATTTAACAACAATCATTCATAATATTGGAATCAATACACTGTATTCACAACCAGGGGCCTATTGCATGAGAAAATTGAAACTAATAATATTATTATTACCTAGTCAGCTGGTTATTAGAATAGGAAATTACTGAAATATTAGCTTGTATTTTCTCATACAACTGGGCCCTGGTGATTTTATCTATGATAAGGAGAAAAATCACAGGAAGAAAAATGGATACTCTAAAAAAACAATAACTAAAATTATAGTACATGTTGAACAAAACCTTTTACAGTGTTTTAATAGTGGCTAACAGTGGCTAATATTCATCTTAATTCCATCAAATAAAATTAACTGAAATTTTTATTTATATCCTACGAAAAATACTTTAGAGAAAATATAATTATTAACAAACGTCGTTCATGGTAGTAGCGATCTGAAATTTATGACACCATTAAAATCATTAATTATGATAATTTATAGCTAACATAATTCATTCACAACGTATTGATTTTATTCTGTACTGGAATAAATAGTTATTAAAATTACAAGTTGGCTGGGGATATTTTCCGGAAAATTAGTTATAACGGTTGTATTTATCAAATTGGTCACTCCTTGCCCTCTATTAGTGGAATGATCAAAATATGCCTGCTGTATTCTATAATGTTTTGATTTCGATTTTTACAGAAAAAGGAAAATTTCTGGCATTGGATTTAGGAGGAACGAACTTTCGAGTGCTGCTGGTAACACTCGCACCAGGAGACTTTGATATGAAATCAAAAATTTACGCCGTGCCTGATTCTATCATGAAGG
Organism: Nilaparvata lugens; assembly: GCF_014356525.2. Classification (NCBI taxonomy): domain Eukaryota; kingdom Metazoa; phylum Arthropoda; class Insecta; order Hemiptera; family Delphacidae; genus Nilaparvata; species Nilaparvata lugens. Next base: position 19,346,079 of record NC_052507.1, read on the forward strand.
GAACTGGAGAAAAAGTGAGTTAGCTTACCTTCCTCCCTCTCTCTCTCTCTCTCTCTCTCTCTCTCTCTCTCTCTCTCTTTCCACTCACGAACTCTCTCTCTCTCTCTCTCTCTCTCTCTCTCTCTCTCTCTCTCTCTCAAGTACACTTATCATCCAAACCTTAGTATTCAATTCTTACTTTCAAAAAACTTCTTACAAAAGTCTCTCAGAAATCACCAAGCAAATTCTTCATTCATTTAATTGCAATTCATCATATTATCTATAAGAGATACTCATTGGTCGTTACTATTAATATTAATAGGAATCTGAAATTCTATTCATCGATTTAAAGTAATTGTAATCAGTAATTGTAAAATATATGTATTTAGTTCTGAAATGTGTCTTGTTGAACTGAATAATTTATTTAAAGTTGTCAAAACTTCTGACGGGCAGTTTCTCAGTTTCTCACGATTGAAAGTGTGCCTCATAAGTCTCACCAAAAGTATATTCTATAGGCTTCATTCTATTATTCTAACTTACAAGAATTAAATGAATCACAAGCATAATCATTACTCCGCCATCTTCTATTTAGTTGGCGACGAATAAAGATTTAAATTGGTTAAGACTACCAGAAAATGTACTATTCAAAATGTATACTTACATTTATACACAGGAAATTCACAATTAAAAATGTATAAGTTAGTCTGTATACTTATTCAGTAAATTTATCCTTAATTTAATGTGATCACTAGGCCTATTCATAGTAAATTAATCCTTAAATAAATATGATCTCCATTAAAAAATTACAGTCTGCTTACTTATATAGAACTTATCTGCTCATACTTGTATTAGCTACAATTTCACTCCTTATGAATGAGTGACACTTATTTGGAATTTACTTGATCATTGATTGGTTGCAGTTGTTTGACCACATCGCTGAGTGCCTGTCGGACTTTGTGACGGAGCAGGGCGTGAAGGACATCAGCCTCCCGCTGGGATTTACGTTCAGCTTCCCGCTGTCGCAGGAGGGACTGTCACGCGGCATCCTCAAGACGTGGACCAAGGGCTTCGACGCCAGCGGGGTTGTCGGCGAAAATGTCGTTGAACTACTCGAACAGGCCATCGTTCGCAGAGGGGTGAGTTTCCATTCCATTCCATCTTCCGATTTAACGATAAACCATTCACCAATCTATGCATTTGTCGCATAAACTATTGTCTAGTATTAAGAGCATTCAGAGTTTGTTGACAGCTTGAACTTTTGATAAACTAATCTCCACTATTAACAGGTTAATTGAGACCCTACTGTCTTTCCCATTGATTTTACAAATTAATATTCCTCTTTCTCAACTTTCCCATGCAATATTCTTAATATTATATAAGAAAATTATCGTAAAACTCTCTCTTCTTTTGTCAAAACCTCTTATTTTCAAAATCACAGCCTCTAGTATGAAAATTCTACATAATTGGAAAAATCTATTTTGTATCAAAATTTAGCACTAATAATCATATAAAATCAACCTTATAGATTTGAAGACGGTTTACAACAACTTGTTCATTTTTTCTTACTGAATTTTATGTTGTTATTCTAACTCAACTTCTATAAATTTAATTTTTGACTTCAAATACATATGTTCATATATTTATGTTTCGCAGTTCCCCCATATTCTTCTTCTAGTGCTATCTCAGAAAAGTCGTTATCCAGTAATAAATATAATTTACGATAAATTCAATCAGATTAAATATTCTGTACTTATGTTAATAATTGAAATTGATTATCAAAAATTCGTGCTATTCAAGTCAAACTATTTTCATAGCTTCGGAGAATGAATGAAGTTAAGAATTTGAAGATCGTCAATTTTATCTATCGCCTTATCTCTGACCGCACTAACGTTTGAACATTCACAGGAAGTTATCTGTAGTTTCAGTGTTCTTTTTTCTGTGAATTTAAACCCAATAAACTGTATTTAGAGTGTACAATAATTTTAGAATTGAATCAATTAATGAAGATGAAAGTTGAAATGCCCTTAGGTTATTTTAATAACTCTGTTATCCAAAAAATTGGAATATATTTTAGTAGAAAAAATATGGTATGAACCCAGTTGTTATCACATCAGCGTATCTCCCATTTCCCGTTCGATATGATTCCAATTCAGGTCTACTCAACTTGAAGGAATCATTAACAGTGAGCTGTCCATATTTAAATTGTCTAAATCTTGTGAAACTTCATTTCAGGATTTAAATATTCAGGCTTGTGCCGTACTGAATGACGCAAGTAGTGCGTTAATATCATGCTCTTATGATAGACAAGATTGCAGAGCTAGTATGATTATTGGTAAGTGATGCCTTGGATGGGAAACTTCTCCAACAAAAGGGTCTTATTACTTTTGTGGCTGTTCAAGACGACTGTTCTAACAAGCTTCATAATGAATCGATTTCAAACATGAACTGAGAAATAAACATTTCCAAAACATTGCAACTAAATATTCAATGAGTTTTACATTACAGACAGTACTAGATAATGTTTGGGTTTTTTTATCATTCATAGCTGTATAACTAGTGCTTCATGCATACCATAAACATTGAAAATAATACCATAAAAATCCAAAGTTTTTAATGTTTTCTTGTGCTAATACGTATTAGTACGCATACCTTATTTCACCATTCAAATTTAAACTATATTGTCTATGTTCTCATCGCTTTCCCTATGTAATTATTCCCTTGCGTTTCACCTCAGTTTTATTTTTTGTTTAAACTAGTGCCAAAATTATCTTATCAATATCAGTATGCTATAATAATAAAATCATTCCAATTTTGGGAATTTCGAATTTTTTCAAATAATTAATTGATTGAATCTTCTTACTTCACTAATAATGTTATATTTAACAGAGAGATTTCAGTAATTTATATCCAACAGACTTCCCATTCCTGACTCTACCATGAAAACCATTTATAATTTATTTATTAAAATTTCACCTCCACTGTAGAATGCTGCTCGGAATCGAAATCACAAAATTTCATGAAAATCTGAATAATTCATTTATCTTATGGCATTGCTTCTTATTGAATTACACTGTATTACCCAATCAAAAAACATTATTACTCGCTTTTGCAATCACGCTCGCCTTAGAGCATTGTGCATTGTTATCACTGTACATTTTCTCTCATTTTGTGTTGTATACATAATATGTATGCTATAAAAGCCAGAAGCTGTGATGGCTTCTATACTTATACAATCAATAAATTAAGCAACCTGACATTCAATCCAAAAGTACTCACATATACATTTCCTCGCACTGAAAAGCTTAGAACAAAGTAAGCATAGGATAAACATAATTTTCCCATGAACAAATTGTAATAACAAGTAATAAACCGCGACTAATTTGTAATTCAAAGCTATTGATGATATTTTTTTCATTAGTTGCACTGAGTTATAATTAGGTCTTCTCCAACATTTATGTCCCAGTCCCACAAAAGAATAATACATTGAGCATTACGCTTTAATCATGAGATTCTTATATATCAGAGATTCATGAGATCCGTAGGATAATTGAATTATAGTGGTATTCAAAAAAATTACATTTAATTCATTAAATTTGAACCTTTGGTTGTAGACTGGAAATAATACAAACTTTTGGACAGTTACAGAGTGGTATGAATGTTTGTTTCAATTGGTATAAATGAAATTCAACTCTTTGGTGATGAAGAGGGCCAAAATGTCTTCAGAGCAACTATTAAGGACTGAACTTTGGTTTCAGGATGTAAAAATCGAAGTAATTGCAGTATTAAATGACACAACAAGTACGCTAATGTCATGTGCTTATGATAAGCTTGATTGCAGGGCTAGCGTTATTATCGGTAAGTCACCTGTCGAATAAGCGTTGTGAACGTTTGCTGAATGGGACCGTGCTGGTAACCCCCGCCCCGCCCGCCGCTATTAACAACCTCATCACCATCAGCCATCAGCCTCATTAATAAGTTGCACCAAATAATCATCGAAGCCATCATTCATGTTTTCCATTCATACAAATCTCTTCCCACTGTTTGATTCACAAACCATAATAATGTTAAGGTCAACAGCTTACTTATTTCAACGTACCAGTCAAATAGTATGAATTTATAAACGACGAGCTGATAAGTATTTCAATCCAACAAATCAATCGGCAGTCTTTAACAAACACCTTATTCCATACTACATAGACGTTGCAAAATAATATTTTGTACCTCTCATCTATATTAATTAACATTGCTGATTGCTAATTGAAATGTACATCCATTCATGTGAGTGTCCTTGAACTGAGTCGCTCATACATGACGAATTATTGTCATTCTTGTAGTCTCTGTAATTGCAAACTTTTAAAATGATAAACTAATGCTAGATAAATTATTCCAAAACATGCTCACCTATATAAATTTTTAAAACGCCACATATAACGCTTAGGCCACATCATGCAATTGAAATTAAAGAAGTAATTTTTCAACGGATAGAAAAAATGGGAAAATATCTAATGAAAGGATAATTTTTGTGACTAGAATAACAAAACCGGATTAATAACCTATTTAAATGTTTTATTGCAAATTCTTCAATCGGATTTTGTTGAGTAAGGAATACACAATACATAATCAGTGCACATGACTATCAGTAAACTAATTCTCATTTTAAATTGCAACTAAATTAAAAACTCATCTATTGTGAAGGTCATCTAGCAAACTCGTAATTTTGTGCTAAAAACGAATTCATGCGAATCGACTACTATCTATTGATTATGCCAAACGTAGCCCCTATAAAATGTTCTTTAAGTATGCTTTTCTAAAATTAGTTCTAGTTTGCAATAATTCTTATGTAAAGGAGATAAAATGATTAAAACCAAAATTAAGGATTATTTCAGCTACTTATTATTGAATGTAGCTAATGAGCAAACATTGAATGAAGATTTTTTAAAACTTTATTTTGGTGAGAATCTAAATTTCTCTTTTATATTGCTAGTAACTAGATGGCATCATACCCAGAATTATCAAGAGCTGTCTGTATTATTGTAATTTGAAGGAATGCATTATAAAACATTGAATCAATTTTCAATTTATTTTTTCAAGTGTTTTATGACAGAATTGGAAATAGTTGGTTCAAGAAGTCGATGCATATTAATAATAGAATCATTGACGTTTGATAATAATTGTTTATTCAGTCATCAAGTCATAGAAAATCAATTCAATTTATTCGTTTTAATGTATGTTCTACATTGAATGTCAGCTCAGCAGTTCTATGTGATCGATTTTCATTATGAACTGTTCTAAAATCATAATACACTGGGAGATTTACAGTAGTCTTTAACCCATCATTTACAACTGTTAACACAGACAACATCACAATGCATGCTAAATAAATTGTTGGCTTTGCAAGACAATGAATCAATGTATTATTGGAGACGATTATCGCAGTTGAAAATATTCCACAGTAGCTTGACATATTACAGAATAAATAATGTAACTATGTATTTTTGTTGTACTGTTTAGTAGAAAGTATCCAGGTTTTTGATCACATACACGAAAATGAGCTATTAGTAGTATACGGTTCACTGTTTGGTGGGATAAAATAACTAAGCAATCCAATCTGTATTGGTTCTAAATGTGAAAGAAATAATGATTCTCCATTTTTGTAGTTACTAATTTTTACCTACTCTGTAGTACAGAATATTCTGTCATTTCCTCTCTATCGTAAAAGCGCCTAGTCTGAATCCCCCAGCAGTTTGAAAATAATAATTAGTGACCAGTTGTAAATAATTGGTGTTATGTCCTAAACTACGAAATAGATTGAATTATGTTGAGAATTGGGAGTGGTTTGAAGATTTGGATGTATGTTTTTCAAAAAGTGTCTTACAAATATTATGTTTCAACAAATTTGGTCATTGTAATTGGTCATAGCATGAAAGTTATTTCGTCTTGCAATCTGGGTTTAAATTTTTATGTAATAGAGGGAATTTGAAGTGCTTGTATAAAAATTTCATACATTCAACAGCTATTATCATTCTTTATTGGAATTATTCTCAAAATTAATTGATTATTGTTACTAACGACAACAAATTATAGTCATTGTTTTCTTTGAAATAGATGGTCCCTGAAAGAATCTAGGCCATGGTGCTAAATAAATGAAGTATTTTTCAAAAATACAGATCTGGAAATATATCAATTCGATTTTGAATATCTTTATAGAAATTTACTCTTATTCATCATAGTTATCAAATTTTGAGAGTATTCCAATAGAGTTTCTAATAGAATTTTTCACTGAAGAAAATGTTTTCAGAAAAGAATCTCTAATTAGACCAAAAAATTACTGTATATGATTTCGTCTTCTAAGCAATAATATTGGCAATTTCTGTCTATTCAAGAAATACCCTTTCGAATTTGCCGAATATCTGCATATTGATTGACAATTGCACGATGATTGCCGTGTGAAATTGTGCACGCAAAAAGCATGATTCAAATAAGTTGAGTGCTGAGAGGACGCTACAGTGACCAATTTGGAAATAACTCGTTCAGAGAAAACTTGGAGTGGTTCTTGTGGGGCCGCTGAGCTCTCAGGGAGCTTGTGATTATAGTGGAATCCAAACCACTGTAGCCATCCTGATGAGAACTTGCTTGATCGTTTGTTTTATTAGGACGTGAATATTGAAGTGTTTGCCATCCTGAATGATACGACAGGAACCCTGATGTCTTGCGCTTGGAAGGATCATAACTGCAAGATAGGAGTTATAGTTGGTACGTCACATTCGGAACTAACTCACCTTTTTCCTATTCTATCTATCTAATTAAACTCTATTTCAACTGGCAAAATGACCATCTTATGTGGTTTTGACAGAATGTATGCCAAATCCAATTATTACTTTTACGGCTTATGTAAATTGCGTTTTATGAGTTTCTTTCAACGTCTTTTATTTTTATAATTGCATTCTTTATATTATCTAATAGTTACTTTAGGAATATCCACTTGAATTTAATGGTTTTTGTGAATTTATGATGGTGCTGAATATGTCGTATGTGAAGAAGATCTAGTTAAGATACGTCAATATCGATAAGATAGTAGACCTTATGGTTTTCACTATTTTCCTTTTGATTACATTACACTGAAAGCACTGTCAATTGAATTGAAATGGTCAAACATTTCAACAGATAAGTAAATATCTAGCTACGATACAGCAAATAAAACATTTTTGCTGAAGCTGATCCTAGCGTTCCTTCATATTCATTTCATCATTCATTTCATTTGCTTATCCTTAGTTTTTAGTTCAATGTGAAGGGAATGGTGCATGAGAGCTTACAGAAATATGTCACCAATTAGTGCTAAAAAATTAACAATATTAAATTTTGGTCTAGAAAATTTTGTCTAGAAAATGTTTTGATTAATTTCAACTACTAATCTAAATCAGACTTGACAATATTATTAATTCTTATTGTGTTGTCAGTAATTCTCTGTCTCACTTGAAATGTATTATACATCAGAAAAATAGATTCCCAAATTCTCAATGAAGTTCTGCAGTATCAGTATTGAAACCTCATTTAAAGAATTTCAATGGCTATTGGTTGAGAAATATTAGACTTGGACTAAAGATACTAAGTGAAGTCGCAAAGATTAGGAAGCTTTATCACCATAATGAAGTTTTTTGTCTGTTTGTTAATGTTTTATTTGATTTTTATAAGCTAACGTTTTGAAAAACCCATTTGCTCCTGCATTTGTGGTGCAAAAAGCAACAACTTTTGGTTTTTGGTGTTAGCTATCTTTAACATTAATATTGCTAACTATATTGTACAGTTTATGGGACATGGAATGAATTTTGTCAAACATTTTTAAGAGATTGTATATTTTCTTGTTAAAATGTATTAATCTGTACAGTGCGCATGTTCAAATGTTTCATCAAATTCAATATAGAACAAAGAATCATTGGATAAATCGCCTCTTAAACTTGAAACTGCTCACACTATAGACGTCCATAAGTCATTAGATACATGTCTACTTCAAAGGCAGTTCATTAGTTTCATGTTATATCTATTATATTTTATTTGATGAAAAATATGAACATGTGCAAACGGGTTAAAGTACTCAAGTAAAAGAGCATAACAATCTAATTTTTCAAAAAGCATTATCTGAAAAAAGTAAAAACAATTTTTTTGGATCTTGTGGTGCCATTATTCAGCTTTAATATATGATGTACCTAGAACATAATATTATGATCACTCTATTCAATGTTAAATGATACGTGTAAATTGCAAAGTGGAGAGCTGTCTTGTGATGAAGCCTGTCTATTGTCCCGAGAACTGTTTGCTTGTGTTGCATTGTGATAGAGCAATTGAAATATAAACAAGATGAATGATGAAGTTGAAAAGTCAATAATCTCAGACTGAGTTGCAAAGACACGAGCATATTCAAGAGCTTAATCATAATATATAAGCAACAAGTGGAAGCTGGCTTTCAAAAGTATTTGACGCTTTGTTTTGTTTTTCTGCATGGCTTCAGTTATATGCCATAGGGAGCTAGCACTCCTCTTCTAAATGAAATAATATTATTGAACGTTATCATTTTATCACAATATTCTAAGTCTCGTTCATATTATAATGTACAATAACAATAGTGTAGAACTTCAACCACAGCTGTTAAGCTACTGAAGTTATTTTCTTTTTTTTCCATCATGATACTGTTTCTTTATAATAATTGCATTGTAAAAATATTTGTAAAACATGTCAGTGTTATGAATAAATTTCAATTTCATGTTGATTCCAAAAGTAAAAAAACTATTTTGTGTGTTCTAGAAACACTTATTTCTTAACCTGTCTGAGTTAATTCATAAATTCATAGTACAAGCTAAAAGTAATTAGTTCTTGAACTATCATTTTGGTGTTCTTTTTTCAACTCTCAATATTTATGAACGCCAGGATACTAAACGTTCAATCGTATTTTACTTATAAAAAAATAAAAAAATTGGTTCAAACTAATTTATTTCCGCTCAGTTTCAGAACATCAACATCTATTGAATCGAAATTGAATTTTTCTAGCAGTATTCACTCTAATTTAATAGATGATGTATTATTCAAGTACTTTAGACTTTGTATTCTAAATTAAGATTTAAAGCAGTTTTGGGCGAGTGCCTGTTGCTTTTGAATTAATTGAAAAAATAAGTTATCAATATCAATACAAATTGTCTAAACTGTGTTTGTGATGGGAAATTCGCAGGTACTGGATGTAACGCCTGTTATGTTGAGAAAGTAGAGAATTGTGAGATGTACGAAGGTGATCAGTCGAAACCAGAGATGATTGTGAACACAGAGTGGGGTGCATTCGGAGATGGTGGAGAACTGAAGTTCATCAGGACACAATACGATTGTGAAGTGGACAAGAACTCGATAAACCCCGGCCGTCAGTTGTAAGTCAATTCACAAGTACTTGTCTTTTATCATTGCTACTTTTCGATATAGATAGAGACCGTTGCTGCTCTATCTACTCCCCAGCTATGGATTGATTTGTTGGCATTCCTTACAAATACTGTGTGTTACAACTATTGTGTGTGAATAATGTATCTACACATAATTTTTTGAATACCAATCACCTAGTGGTCGAATACTATGACCACATATTTATGTTGAAACTCAAAATTACTTTGATGAATAATCCCGATTCCATTTCTCCAATTTAATTGATTTATTCACCTCGAGGCTACCTTGTCTCAATATATCAAACGATTTTCCATAATCTATAATAGTATAACAGATTTTGTTGTTAGGGACTGTATATGTCAATCACTGACAAACGTGAGAGAAGTTGAATATCTAGGTGTTTTAATAGATCAACATCTGAAGTGGAATGCAGATATTGATAATATGTGTAAAAAAATGAAGTATATTGTTCATAAATTCTACAGATTGAGCAGTGTTGTAGATTTAAAGTTATTGATGATGGTCTATTCAGCTTATGCCCTATCCATATTTCAGTATGGTATAAGGGTTTGGGGGGTGCCTTAGACACTCATTTCAATAAAATAGGTGTGATTCAGAGGCACATACTAAAAGCTGCTCTCCAAAGGCCGAGGCGATATCCCAGTCACTTACTTTATGAAGAATTCCCGGTTCTGACAGTGAGACAACTCTATATAAAAAATTTAATACTTTATATCACTAGATCCAAAAATACGTTCACTCCCTACTTTCCAGCTTACAATTTCAGATCGCCATCAAATTACCGTGTCTTTTTTCCAGGACAGACCTAATAGTATGCCGTAGACAGTTCCCCTATGTAGTAAATAAATTGATCAACCTGTTACCCGAAAATTTAATTTTAAATAGCATCACTAAATCAAGTACAAAAGAAATTGATTGGATTAAATCAACAAATGTTTTTCACCTAATTCACAACACAATATTTTTTTCTCTAGTATTGCCATCAAACTTACATACAGTATATATATGTTTGTGTTTTCCCCACTTACACCTTGATTGAATTGTATACTTATAATATTATAGTTAAGCTTACCTTGTTGAATCAAAGTTTTTCTATTGGAAGTAATAGTATCGTTTTCTGTTTTGGTACTACTCGTCACCGGCACTCAAACTGTGGTTTTGCTGGTTTCGCCCAATTAGTATATTATTATGTTAAAAAAATTATACTTCTTATCCTAAAATATTTCTTTTTGTAATCTGTATTCATTTGTGAATATTTTTTGTCAGGAAATAAAATTTGATTTGATTTCATTTTGATTTGAACATGGAAAATCAACTAAACAGATTTGTAACCAGCAAAACAAAAGTCACTTATTAATGTTGTGCAGTAATTAAAGTATTGAGTTGTTCTAATAGATATGTTATGCAACGTAAAACTTGACAAATTGTTTTCACTCTTATATTGTACTATATCATAGTGCATATCATCACTGCAAGTAGGTTTATATATTTAAGATGAGATATGAATTTATTCAATACAATACAATAAACAGTTGAACATCGCAGGGATAGTTTTCCTCCACTACTACCAAATACTCTTAATTGAAATATTTACTACTAGGACCGGGATTCTCCAGTATATTTTTCATCACAAAATTCTAGTTAATTGAAAAATTTAACCACTATTGTATGAACATTATGATTGTTCAAACATAGACCTTAATTATATTGCTTAATTTTCAGATTTGAGAAGATGATTTCGGGCATGTACATGGGCGAGCTGGCGCGCCAAATAATCGTGAAGTTCACCAAGGACAAGCTGCTGTTCTGCGGCAAGGGTTCCGACACACTGATGAAGAAGTACGCGTTCGAGACGCGCTTCGTGTCGGAGATCGAGTCGGACCCGGCTGGCGTGTACGACAAGTGTCGTGGTGTGCTGCGAAACGAACTGGGTCTGACGCACGCCAGCGAGCAGGACGCCGTCAATGTGCGTTTCATCTGCGAGTGCGTGAGTCGGCGAGCGGCCGACCTCTGTTCCGCTGGCCTGGCCACCCTCATCGACAAGATGCCCCACTACCCGACCGTCACCATCGGAGTCGACGGATCTGTCTACCGCTACCATCCTCACTTCCACAACCTCATGATGGCCAAGATCAGGCAGCTCTGCAGGCCCGACTGCCAGGTGAGTCTCAAAACAATGCAATTTAATAGAAAAAATATTTATTCCTCTTCTAAATAAAAAAAATTCGTTCGTTTAAAAAAAACCTTTTCTACATAAAATACAATAACAACCAGCAGTTTCGGAATGTTGAATCCATTATCAAGTTTTTCTTAAAATGTTATTTCTAATTGTTATTTTAAGAAAAACTTGATAATGGAATCAACACTCCGGAACTAGTTCCTATTGTATTTTATGTAAAAACGTTTTTTGAAAAAAGGCTACCTACTAAGGAATTATTTTTTAACTAATCAAATAACCCTGATGAAAAACGTTAACAAAAAAATTATAGGCCTAGACAATTCAAATAAATAACTGTCAAAACTAATATTTGATCTGGGTTTAAGTTTTGGTCTCGTTCCCCACAGAGTTATACCATAGAGAAACAATAGCATAAGTATAGAGAAACAGTAGCATAAGTATAGAGAAACAATAGCATAAACTTATGCTATTGTTTCTCTATGGTTATACTGAGGCTCGTTTGTAAATTATTTTCGCCAAACGATACAAAAACAATACAATTTTGGTCGTAAGCCTGTGGTACTTTTCTGTAAGTTGTGTAATTCTGAATGATTAAATAAATAAATTTCCTTATTTTTTCTGTGAATAAACTAAAGGTGATCTCAATTGACTTTGTCATAAATAATCGATTATTATCACGTGCACATTATAAACAGTGAACATTGCAAAATCTGCAAACATATGTCATAATATGAAGCATTTTATGGCAAAATTTTCAACAATATGTTATTTCATTATTATAAAACTATCACCGAGGTAACCACTGAATCATTCAATCTTGAAACCATACCTTATAATATATTATTTAATTGATTTTCATGTGCAACTTTGTCACTTATAAATTTGGAAGAAAAATAGCACAAGGACTACTACCTTATTATTATTTCATCTGCAAATGTTATTACATTAGTGTCATTTGCATTGTAAATAGATAAAGTTTTTGATATTTTGCATTGTAAATAGATAAATACCTTCTTTTGAATCATTGAGCACTTTTATTTAAAATTAAATTATTTTAAAAATAACAAGGAGTAGTAATAATAATATTGAGTGACGTGGCTGGCTCAGGTGTGGTGTCAGTGTTTTCAGGTCGCACCTGATCGCTTTCATGGCCTCTGACATGGCCTGATTTTAGGCAGCCGAGAAGAAGTATTGTAGGTCTATTAATTTAAATTTATTCCACTACTGAATATTGAAAACATAACTTTTAGAGGTATTGATATCATTTAAAAATTGGATGGGAATTGAGCATGTAGGTTATACTTCACTCCAGCCGACCATTCAATTATGAGTTATCAACTAATAGTCCTTATAGCCGCCAATTGCTGTGCATAACCAGGTCCCTGTATTTATTGTTGATAATACTATATAATAGAAACGTAGCTGTTCATTAGATACTGTAATGTCAAAAGTTATTGAAAAAATGTAAAATTATGATGTTAGTTGATCTAATTTTGTATTTGTTGTTGGTCAGTTCAAGCTGATGCTGTCACAGGACGGAAGCGGGCGGGGAGCAGCGCTGGTCGCCGCAGTCATCAGCAAATCAGGTACCATAAGTCTGAAAGATGCCAATGCCGCCGTCGCCTAATCTACATTTGAGCTTTAGTTTCTATATTTATTTCACTGCTGTCATCTATGTAAATATAGCAAGTTGTTTTGTTATGTTGTAGAGTATAAGTTATGGCGTTGTACAATGCACAATGCTATAGCCCTTGTATATCATTAGCAAAATTATCAAGAGTTGGAAAAGTTCGGCCATTTTACGCGTAGTAAATTATTATGACTATTTAGGTTTAGCGTTTGAATTGAATTTTGGGTTTGTACTGATAGTTCTTCCCCAGTGCCAGCTCATCATGATAATTATTATGAAGGATGTTATTATCTCAAGTATGTGGAAAGTTTTTTTTCGCACTTGGAGCTATTCGAGATGGTTGTGTAGAGTAAATAATATTCGATATTATCGAATTAACTTTATTAAATATCTATTATAGTAAACTTTAAATGTGGACCTGTAACCTAACAATATTATTGTACTCAAAATCGTTTTATCATTCCTTAGCAATCCCTGTTCTGTTTTAAAACAAGCTTTTATAATGTAATCTTTTAATTATCAGGCCTACGCTTTTTTAATTCGCACTGTGTATCACTATATAATTATGACAACTTCAGTAAAATCGTGAATGAAGTATTTTTAGATATCTGTAAATTTGTTGGGGTGTTTTAATTTTTCATGTTGTGATATATTTTAGAGCTATAAATTGTTTTTTCGGCTGTATCTACTTATTTGTATAATAAATTCGAATTGTTTTTCAAGTACATGTAGAAACTTGATGTTTCATTAGTTCAACTAGCCAAAAAGTTGTTTTCCATGATGGTATACTATTGTATTGATATTGAATTATAAAATAAACGAGACATAGGATTGCTTCAATTGTATATCACAAAAACGGACATTTAGAGACATTATGTTATTTTAAGATTGAGTGTTTCAATATTTTATATGATGTCATCATGCCACTTCTTCACAAACACATTTCTCAAACTTTAATTCTTCCTTGATTAATGAGATCTAAGATTACAAAAAATAATTAATAATTGCGATTTGTATTGAATAAGCTATGAGAATTTAGGTAGTTCAAGATAATTAATTTTCATTGTTATTGTAATTTACTATTTGTTCTCATTTGGATAACCACTTAGTCTGCGAATTATTTCATCAGTTTACTGGTTATCAATTATTTTTTGTACTTAATTTGTTCACATATTTTCATATTTGATGAAATTCTATGAGAGATTACTGAAAAGGGTCTATGTGAAGGCGATTCAAAAACTACTTGATCTAAGAATAATTTCATGAGAAAAGAATTCCATCATCATGATTCATTTCAATTGTAATTGCAAATTTAAATGGCCGAAATTAATTCAAAAGATCGTTTAATGGAGTTACATAAATAAAATTACTAGAAAAATGTATAGTCAATAGTTGTGAAGATATTTCATCGCCAACAAAATATCGATACAGGCTATCCAGTTGATTATTAATAAAATATCTAATTTATAGTGATCATTAGATTATAAAAATGTTTGTATACATAAAAAAATATTTTAATAATAGCTTGTAGATTAGTTATTACATATTGATATAAATATAGAGTATACTGTATGATAGATTTTAGATAATATATTTTTACTTAGCATAATGCTAACGAGTTTGTACAGAGAAAAAAACTATTTTTTATAGGAAGTTCATTGTTACTACTTTTATATACTGAAACTCGTTGCCTGAACGAATCGATTACTGTCAATAGAAATTTAAATTTCCTTGATGCTTTTTCAATATTATGTTTATAAATATCGTAATTCATACATATTAAACTAAGTTATTTTCTGAAACATAGACCTCCTATTCTATTTCTTGGAACCATCTTTGATATCTGTTTATTTAGTGAGCTGTTTTGTTGCAAAATTTCATCTTTTTTATAATAATAATTATGATCATTGAATAAAATGGTTTATGAGACTACAGATTTGCGTACTGCACTCTTCCCTGAACTCTTCTGTACTAAAACATAGAACATTCGCGCGTATCCAAATTTAACGTGCAAATGTAGTAATACTTTCTGAAGATGAGTTAGTTATATTGGTACGGTAGAATAGTAGAAGCAGATCTACATCCAAGCATTTTTTTTCAAGTAACGGCAGAATGCATTTACGCACTTATATAAAAAAATGAAGCTAAGCCCACCTTGTGTGGAACTGTC
Organism: Nilaparvata lugens; assembly: GCF_014356525.2. NCBI lineage: Eukaryota > Metazoa > Arthropoda > Insecta > Hemiptera > Delphacidae > Nilaparvata > Nilaparvata lugens. The sequence continues at coordinate 19,361,478 of NC_052507.1, forward strand.
TGTACCTGAGTTGAGAGACCAGCCAGGCAGGAGACGTTTGACATTGTCATGCCTCATGCGTCACCGGTATTGCCATACTTAGTTACATCAAAGCTTGTTTACAATTCACTTACCGACTCCAGTTACCACATTATTTGACAAGGATTGGAAGTTTCTTTTTATTCCATTCGTATTGAATAAATTTAAACTATGAAACATTTCATGAGAAATTAATAATGAAACGCTACAGGAGAGTCTCCATCAACAAATGAAAATATTAACCTTAATGAAATCTTTGATTCAAATTCTCGTCCCACAAGGTTTCAAACTATCATATACGATAATAACTGAAAAATCTTCAATAAATAACTATCAAGTAAGATTAGCCTACGGCAGTACCTACAAGGTACTTACTACAAGAAAAGAACCATTCATATTCATGACTGCTGCTTAATCACTTTCTATTATCGATTCTCTTATATTAAAATAGTGGGATAAATTCTAGGGTCTATTTCCGTGAAAAAGAGCATATTCAACCACAAGAGCCATAATAAATGCATAATTAGTGACTACTAATGCGCTAGTTTGCTTGATATTATTTTTCAAACGCTTTTAGTAATAAAAGAACGTTCTTTCGTATGGAATGAATATTCGTCAGTGTTCATAAAAATTTGAAAAATAAGTAATTTGCAATAATGAGCTTGAAACGTTACAGTTTCAACTAACGTTTTTGCTTGACTTGATGAGTAAGACTTAATCAATAAAAAATACAAAACTATCATCGGCAACAATAAAACATCAAGTTCTTGTGTATGACCTAGGATAAGCCTTTTTCCCTTCGATTTATTCTTCATGTGGAATTATTAGCGAATGATTTGTTAAAATGTAGCGCAATTATGAAATAAGTAGTTAGAATATTAACTTGATTGTAGATGAAGTATCAAATGAGCCTTAGTAGCAGTTTTAGTTTGATGAAACTACACTTAGTAACTGTATTGCAATTGAAGCATTCTATTTTTTAGGTAAGCAAGACAACAATGGAGCATCGTCGAATGTTTGCAAACCTTCCCCTAAACCGGCGTGTCCTCCTCCGTCGCGTAGTCAATGTTGATTCGATTAGCAATGTGACTGCTTAGAAGATGGTAATGGAGAAACAATTCACTTCTGGAAGTAATCATAATGAATTGATCTTCCCAACAGAATTATCCGTAGAACTTTCTGAGGAACATGTACGGTGTATCAAATTCCAACTTTGAGAATAGTTTGCACCAAGAATGAACTCTTATCATGACTCATTATATCAACTTTTTCTACATTGTATCAAAGCAGAAATAAAAGTTTTGTGTGTCTCAAATAGTTTTAAAATAATAGGAAGTCTTTTTCATTTGAAATTGTATAATCTAAACTAAGATTGTACTTTTTGAAATGGAAAATCCCTAAGGTGAACTTGAAACGTCAATGTTTTCTATAGCACTCAACCTTTGAGACCTTAAAATTTCCAGACCCTCAGGTTGAGAGGTCCATAAAACTCTGGGGCTTTATAAGGTTGTGCGAGCGGCTAAAAAAACTTTTTACAGGATATATTTTGATAGTTATTTGTATATCTAAAGTGAAAAATACCACTTTTTCTCCCTGAGGGGAAGATTGATTGCAACAATTTCCCTGAGGGAGAAAAAACATTTTTCACTCGTGATGTACACATTTTTTCTTCACCTAAATTTTTATGAAAAATCCAAATAAAATAATTTAAAAAAACTTACGTGACCAGTAAAAATGTGTTACAACATAACCTGAGAAGTAAACAGCTGGCAGTAATCATAGTTCACCGCCCAAGGTCTATAAAATACAGGTCATGACACTATTGTTGTGAGCAGCCATTTTATGGGGTCCTAGTTTACCAATTTTCAAATTTATCAGCTGTTATCATTATGGATTGAACAACATGATGTGTTATTTTGTAATATTGTTCAAGGGATATTGCTTGGCTTTGAATTGTAAAATAAATTTTTATATCCGACAGAATAATAATAAATTAGATTCCAACTAGGAACTGAATTGTTGATTTTTAGATTCAATTGATCAGGAACTTAAAACTCTTTTTGAAATTGGCCTCGCATATTTCTGTCTTGTCCCAATGCCTTTTGAATCATAATCCTTGATTTACAAGAATAAGAACAGTTTTTAATAATAAATAAATGAATAATTGAAGCATTAATTATTGAAATTTCATAATTAAAAAATTGAAAACTTGAATTCACATATTATCTGAACTAGAATATTGTTTTTAAAATGCATAATTTTGTTACGAGCAAATTGAATTGGATTTTCAAATGTACCGCCATAAAGACCCCATAAAATGGCTGCTCACAACAATAGTGTCATGACCTGTATTTTATAGACCTTGTCACCGCCGACGACAGCGCTATGCGCTATCTGTCGGCAAAAGTTGTAACAACCGACTCGTTGACCATGCATAATATTCCTTGAAATATTGGCCGAAATATTCGTTGGCTGATATTTTGAATAAAATGAAATATTAAAAAATAATTATAAATTTTTGTGGTATACTAATACGAAGTATGTAATAATTTTATCATACAAACATATATTTCATAATATGTTGATCAAATCTGGTTGAGGTATTGCATTTAGTTGGCTCAATGACTGACTACTCTATATGCTTCCTCATCTGAGCTTAGACCTTCTAACCTATTTCCAATGTAAGTTTTTAAAATAGAGATGCTTCCCATGTTATTTACATGGAGTTACTTTTCCTCCCGAGGGAGTTTTTCTGTTTTTTAGTACCGAGAGCGAAAAAGTGAAACTTTAGTATTATGTTTCAGGGAGTAAAGTAAGTACTTTAGACATTAGGTGGAGGAAAAAAAATCAAAGGAAAATGTATTGTCCATTAAGTCTATGTTTGTTCTTAGAGCTTGCATGCAAAGAGAGAGAGAGAGGAAAGAGAGGGAATAATGTATGCAAATGGAAAATATGTCGCTACTACAGCGTGCTCACTTTCACTGTTTGAGGGGCAAGGGGTCAGAACTAGATCCGAGGCATCTAACACAATAAAATGCAGATTTCCTTTAGAAGAACTTTTACTAGAAAGCAGACCCCTTCGTTTTAAAGAAACATCGGATTTTCGAATATTTGTGTTGAGCATTGAGCAAAAAAGGCAAGATAGACAAAGAAGTACATTGGAAAAAATATACTATAAATATATTCCATCCATTTCAAATTTTACAACGCACAAATTAATAAAGAATTACAAAGAATAGTCATCTGGGTGGTACAATTCACTCAGCAATCGATAGACGTACGATGGAGCGTGCCCGCCACTGCAAAAAAATATAGTTTTATTCATTTTTTTCTTATTATTCACAGACTTCGTCAGTGTTTCTAAATATGGTATGACAAGCCATTACATAAACAATGAGGTTAGTGTAATAATAAAGAAAATTCGAAAAAATATATCAAATGTATCAACTATAAAATAGTAATCCATTATAAACAACTTCTACAAATTAATGGGAAAAAAGCTAGTAATAAACACAATTATATTATTTTTCACAACAATCGTTTCTTCATGGGAGTTGATAAAATTTCTTAATGTTTCTCTAAGTTATGCCATAGAAAAAAGATAGAATATAGCTTATACTATTTTCTCTATGGTGATGCCTTCTCCTGACCACTCTGAGATCATCATTAGTTTATTGGTTGATAATTTCATATTATTTCCAACGTTCACTGTTTTTCAACGTTCCTAGTATACTAGGCAGTGTACAATGAGACAACCACTGAGAGTAATCATGTCCTAACAACAGTTGCCTTAAAATGAAAACGTTCTCGCACAATTAAATTTATATTCAATCTAAAACAAATTAAAGATGGATTTTAAAATAATATTGATGATCAACTTAAAAAAAAATTATTCATAGAGGCCAAATGTATTGTTGATATCTACTCACGTATTTGATATGAACAGTGTGACAAGTTCTGGAGGCACATAATCGAAGACTGGATTGTAGACGTGCACTAGCGACATGAGATCGCCATCCTTGTAGTCAAGAACGCCCTCCGGCGAGACGAACGTGTTGAACGTGTTATGCGCGTAAGCGCACAGGAACTGTGGACTGAACTTGTACAGTGGCGCCAGAACTATTACCTGCCCAAAAACAATACAAAACAAACAAACGTTTCACAAATGCATCATAACATTTCAATTTCAATCAAGTTATACAATGTTTCAGATATGCATATCTAATTATTGACATTGAACTTGTAATTAGAATCCCCGATTTATTAGATAAGGCCTGGATGCATTGGAAGAAGAGAGAGGAACATGATATTTAGTCAAATATTTTCCATGAAATTCAAGCACATATAAAATATAGTTATAATAATATAATAGCCTATGAGTTGCTTTACTAGTGATTTGTTTAGTTTACGAAAAAAATTTACATCCAAAGGTAAAGATAATAGAATCATATTCTTGAGAACTATTTTACAACATAAATTCAACTATATAACTTTAAAGTACATTCCAAATCGAGTTCAATGCTTTATATTTACTGTTCTGTCATGGACTCATAATTTCTTTTTGATTGGTTTATAACGGTTAATTTTGTCGAATTATTCTGTTGTAACATGTTTTGTTCACGTTGTGGTTGAGTAGTAGAGTGGTCATTACTGTCAAAGCTATGCCACGTCATCGAATAAATAGTTAATTCTATTCTACAGATGGAAAATTGAAATTTAATTGGAATTTCGTTTAATAATTCTATTCTACTTTTCAGTAGATAAAGTATATAAAGTAGTAGTAAGAGTCTCAATGTAACGGATAATGATTTAACTTATTAATTTTAGATAGTTAATTCTAATCTACTTTTCAGCAGATACAGAAGTCTCAATGTAACGGAGAATAATGAAACTTATTAATTTTAGATACGCTCGAACGTAGAAGTACATGAGGTTCGATGTAGAGTTTATACCGTTATCAAGAAGAATTCCTCATACAACGATTTTAGTTGTGGTCACTTGGAATACGTTATATTAAGCTGCGTACAGACTTTTGTGCCACAAACACTCGCATTTCGCTTTCAATCAGCGGATTATAACAACTGTATTTGTACAAAATCGGTAAGATACAGATATAAAAAGATTAGCATCAGCTGATGGGAAGAAAACGCGCGTGTTCGTGGTTCAAAAGTATGTACGCAGCTTTAGAGTTCGACTGTATCAAGCCTCAAATCCTGGGCACCTGGGCATAAGCTACATCCATAAGGAGAGAAGAACAAGATGTATAAGACGACATATCAGATTTGGTTGTTGCTGATTGTACTGACCGGCACAGAGCAGTGGTTGGCAGCAAGGGCGGCGGTGTGACTGCCGCAAATGGCCCTCAGGCCGCCATTGGCCATCACTGTCTGCGTGCCGATGATCACTTTGTTCACTCGCGACATGATCGCAAACACGGCCGAGTCCGGAATCAACGTCGTTTCTATATTGCTCTCAGAGAGACTAGCTGCCATATCGCTACCCTGCAACACCAAATATACAATAAATTTCAATTCATTTATATTTTTAAATGTTTGAAAAATTAAAATAGAAAATATACCCTATGAATAAGAGAGAAATATGATAGTTGATGGAACTGGAAGAGGGTAATAAATTTGTAGGATTTGTCCTACTTTCCATTGAATGGTCGTTTCGATTTTTTCCTGAGGATGATACTTGAATGAACTCCAGACTTACGCTTGTGAATAATAAGAGATACATTTACCTACAACTTTAGGAGGGTTTCGACGCACCGGGATATCTATCTGATCAACTTTTATCATCTTTGAAACTTTTCTCTTAACATTTTGTCAAAAATAATTGATTTCAGTTTTGAATGAATGCTACTAATGGACTGATAACTTACTAATCAATAAAAATGTTTAAGGTGAGATGAATTACATGAATCAGTTTTACTTGAGATTTATTCCAAATGAACTAGTTCTCGTGCTCTTCTTTATTCGATACTTAGACAGAGTGATTCATAATTATGGTAAAATAATTTAATACGTGATAGTAGAGGTAAAAATAAGAAAAATAATTCTTAAAAACATAAACGCTTCATTAGCGAACTATACAGGGTGAAAGATTTCGCCCGGAATTCAGTTCCTCTGGTGAAATACACCCATGCTGAATTGTTTGGGGACTAGTTTTTGAAAAAAACTTATGGTGGATTTTGGTATAAGTTTAATGTCACTTAGATATGTTACTTTTATAAAAAAAAACTTTTCATAAAAAACCGAATATTTTATTTGCAATAAGCTACAATGAGTTATTAGTTCTCTCCTCATAAAACAGAAAATTTTTGTGGTGTAATGTACTACATAAGAATACATTTTATTTAAATTTAGTTACACAGCTTACATAATTCTTTACAGAATTAAATTCTCTATAATTTTTATTGCGAAAAATTATTGTTTACTGGTCATTAAAGAAAGTTATTGGGCATCAAACGTAGAAGTCTGTGTTTTTCTACTTAGAGTTTTTGCATATTTCAACTTTTTTCTCAAAAACTACTCACACTACAGCTACCAGACTAGTTTTATTCAATTTTTCAGATATTTTTCCATATGAATCCACCATAAGTTTTTCAAAAACTAGTCAGCATCGGTGTATTTCACCAGAGGAACTGAATTCCGGGCGAAATCTTTCACTCTGTATAGCTCGCTAATGAAGCGTTTATGGATATATGTTTATAAGAACTTTTTTTCTTATTCTTACCTCTACTATCACGTATTAAATTATTTTACCATAATTAAGAATCACCCTGTATAACTTCATTTTAATAAGAATAAGGTCCTCTCCCTCACCCTTCCTCACTTCCTCTTAAGCAGCCTCAATTGGGCTGGTAACTCCCACTAGCTGCCACGGTAACGCGGAATTGGAGATGTCCGCAACTCAAACGTACATGAAATTCCAATTCCGCATTCCCACGGCAGCTAGTAGAAGCTAGTATTGTCCCTATGTGCAGAGAGCTTGAGAAGGGATAACTGTAATTTAAACAGAGATATAACTAATTTCAAGTACACTGCACACTGAGACAATAGCGGCGTCAACTAGACCCAACTATTAGTGTTGGCTACTAAAATTCCGCCTACAGTCCCTGTGAAAAAGGGGTTCGAACGCTGAGTATGTCACTGTGTGATGGAGTTTACAACTACTAGCGACTACAAGTAAAATTTCTATCCAATACTCTTTTAGTCTTTGCAAACCATCTTCTCTAAACAAAAATTCTCGTATATTTATGATGTCACCGCTTTTTGAACATGGTGTCATAGATTACTAGATGATTAGCAGAAAGCAAAGCATCATAGTTAAAGTTGAGTTAAACCACAAATACCTATAATAAATGACGCACCCAACGAATTGACAACACCTTCAACTGGGACTACAATCAGCTATCTGCTGCGGCCGCAATGTATAACCATATAGCAGAGATGAGACATAATGCTTATGCGATTTTTCCTCTATGGTATAACTCAATGCATTCCAATCTATCTTGGACTTTCCACTGCTTCCAACATGGGCTGACCAGGTGACAAACTTAATTAACGACGTTGTCATTTTATTGTAAGCGCTATGGTTATAGCACAGTCATTTCTAGGGTCTACAATGCTAAAATGGCTAATGTTAGAGGATTTTCTTACATCTTGGTAAATTATTTGACAAAAAATGTTCAGTGAGTAACTTACATTGTTGAATGGTGCACATTCCACGACAATGACCTCGAATTTTCTATCTTCGGCCGCCTTTTTCAGAAATTGCTCAACAATCTTTGATCTTCCTAGGGTCAGAATTATCTCATTGGAGTGTATGTGTTCTTTCGCTTGATTTCTGATGTTCTCTGAACTGTGGAAAAATAAAAGTTCTGGAATAGATCAAAAAGTTAGTACGATCACCTTAATACACAGAGCAGGATTGCTGACAACATTATTGTGTGATATTTGTTGGGATATATAGACGCTGCTACACCAGATACTGCAAAAGTTTTCATTATTAGATCAGTAGAGACAATCTATTTTATCTAATATATAGATCCAGTTTGTTTAAAACCGTAAAAGTTACTTGAAATGACTGAGAGATTGCTACGTGTATTTGAATTGAGCGACATTCAATTTTCAAATAATAAATTAAGATAAAATAATGAGATTGTGATTTAGAAATGATTTTCTTATTTTCTAATAGTCAGTTTTTAACGATGATTATGATTTTACGATAATATGTTTGGTAATTTTGTGATTATTGTATTATGATTATTGTGATTATTGTATTATTTGTGATTATAAGTATTTGATTAGACTTGAACTTAAAAAAAAAACTTCCAATAGAAATTTAAGGTTGAAAAATCAGTTGCAAACATTCAAACATGCAGTGTCCAGTTAATTTTCGAAATAATAAAATAATAATTATAAAATGTATTGTTTTTTTTTTTTGTTTAAATTAAAACACAATTAATTTATTTATTCATTCATTTATTCACCTTGTCTCCAATTCAGTTTGGAATTCGCTGATATGATCAAGAATCGCATCTTTCAATTCTGGAACTACAATTGAATAATCATCTATTTCTCCTTCGCTTGTGACTATTTTGTGCAACGAATCTTGTGGATCAAGCTCATCTTGTTTGTTCTGAAATAATCCAAATTTTTGTGAATGAAAAATACAACCAGCATAATATAGAATCTATGTCAATACCTCTTTGGAAAAATTTTCCTAGAAAGTATAGCATTGATTGATAGCAAAGCATTTCGTACCGAAACCCTCGTTATGGTATTTATTAGGATGCATCACTTTAAAATGCATGCGTCACTGACAAAAATGACAATAAAATACAAATCCTGTCACATTACAACTACAGATGGAAATTACTGAGATATTGCATTTATTTGCAGCATTTAATTTGGATTTTCGTTTGATAATAAACATTACAACTATTTTATGAATTAAATTGAATTTGAATGGACCCGTCTTTGTCTTCTCTGGAAGCATGTTGAGTAATAAAAATGAGTGGTAGAATGTATGTAAACTCACAGCATTTAACCACAGAGTATAGTATCAACTATATTATGAAATATATTTGATAGTGTAATAGGTCATGTTTGATAAATATTTCTCGTATCTCATTATAAATAAGTATTATCTTTTTTAAAAGTTGGTCAAAGTTTTTACAAATATCTGATAGTACAATTCGGTCTTTGCGTGAATAACATTGAATGGAATGCAATAAGCAAAATAGCTTACGGTACACGTGTTTTTGTCTAAAAATAAAAACACTGAATGATTTATGATTTTTGTAAGTTTTTCACTCTGAAATCTATTTTTTGTCATTCATCCCAACACGATTTTCCAGACTAATTTTGATTAATTGATGTATTCATTTTCTTCATATTCTTTTCACGCCAACACATACCGAAAATTCTCCTATGTGAAAGAAAAATTAGCATTGGTTGTGAGGTGAGGGAATTCTGCAAAAACTTGAAATAAGTATAGAATGCACCTCAGAGTTTGCATAAATGCACCTCAAGAGATACGTTTCTCACACTATAGTTGAGCTATGTAGTAATTTGTAATAAATGAGAAAAAAAATATCAGTTGTAATATTTTAAATAATAAAGGGTACTTCAATTTTCCATATTGATTTATTAAATAAGAAGACCATATCAGTCCATAGTAACCACGCTGTTAGTAAAATTAAGATTTCTTTCATCAACGATCACAGTAACACTACATAAAAATATTTGCAGATATTAATAATATAGATGAGATAGATAAAGATAATATTGGCAGAAATAATGATACTTATACTCAATCGTCAGAAAATTGAAAATCCCCCATAGAATAAAAACTACATAGAAGGGGGTTAATCCCTCTTCTATGGCTATGATTATAATGGAGTTAATTTTTAGCAATATACGAGTATGTTTTAAAAATTGGACAAAATGATATAGTAGATAGGAAAATTATGAATGAAGTTTACCTTACGCGCTGCTGTATACTCCTCCCTGATTATCTTCAAAACCCGCCGAACCATGTTGCCAACTGAAGCGTGCACTGGAAGTGCGTCCTCCAGATTCTTGCCGTGTGTTTTGATCATGACCAAGAGCCGCCTGAAACAGATTCATTTGTTGTTAATGCAATAATTTAGGGTGATTATAAAAGGAAATCCAGCGAAGTTGAAAGCAATAGTCTGGAAATTCCCGAACTTCACCGTGGAAATAAGCTGGTGCACCGTCATGCTGAAAGTAGAAGGGCACTTTTTCATCTTGTTCAGCATGACGGTGCACCAGCTTATTTCCACGGAGAAGTTCGGGATTTCTAGACAATTGCTTTCAACTACACTGGATTGACTGTGCAGAGCCAATTGCATGGCCACCTCGCTCTCTGGATTTGACACAGATTGATTTCTTCCTGTGTGGTTTCATCAAGGATAAGATTTATGTTCTGCCTCTACCTCCGAAATCGGATCGCAATCAAATCGCTGCGTTTGCACAAGTTACGCCTGATATGCTGGTACGTGTGTGGCAAGAAATCGATTATCGGTGGGATGTACGTTGCATTACCAACGGCTGTCACATCGAATCAAAATAGCACCTACACCTTAAACTTGTAGTGTTTTGTAACAAAATGACTCAATTCTGTAAGTAAAATCAATATATGTGGTTTCAAAGTTGTAAAGTCCTTTTATAATCACTCTGTATAAAGCGGTCGTAATCGCACTGGACAATGTATAAAAATATAATATCGTGTCACTGTCGTCAGGACGACAATGCAAAAATTCTGAAATGTGCAAAAATATGTGTGCACATACACAAAAAAATACAGCCTACCAATTGGATTTGTCATAATAGGAAGAAACATGAAACTACAAATAACAATACGCAGTTCAGCCCTTCAAGTGCATCAAATGTGCCAGTCAGCCAGAGCATGGCCTCTTCATCTGCAAGGTGCAATCAGTCCACTAAGAAACTGATACAATGAACATGTGATGAATCAATGTGGTCTATAAGCTCCGTTTGAGTTTCTCCACATTCGCAATTGGGATGATCTAAAAGTCCCCAAATATGCATGCTTCGTATGGCATCTCCCTTGGTCAGTTCCTGGCTGAAGCTGTTTAGGCAAACCCATTGCTATCGGGGTAACTTGAAGCCAGGGACTGTTGCTTGGTTTAGACACGAGAACTTTGTTTTTTACATACTGAGATTCATGAGAAAAAGGTACAATATATAAAAGGTAAACCTGAAGAGTGTCTCTTGGAGCTAGGGCGATAACAAACATAGTTAGTATGAAATTATCTGTAACAATATTTATAATTTGACTACAGTCTATTTAGGTCATTCTATATCATACAATTAAGAATTAATTTGTTCAAATTTTGAATTTTTTTACTCTTTTAATTAAAATTGACTATTACAAATTTCATAGAGTTGTCGCTAAGGAATTGCGCATCAAGGTGAAAACTTATCAATTTGGCTCTTTGAAAAAAATATTATTATGTTTGATTTCCAACTGCTTTGGTTTTTTATTGTGGATGATGCAATAAAATTAATGAAATAATGCATTAGTAAACTATTAGAGTGAGTTACTTACTGAGCATTTTTCCAGTCTGCTTCTTTAATGATTTCTCTCAATATATTTACTGTCCTGTTTGTTATGATAGAAGTACTTGAAAATTTTCTGAAAAAAATGAATAAGAGTTAATTGAATATTACATTTATAAATTCCAATAACAATTTAAATACAGGTAGTTGGAGAAGTAGTTGAATCTATTTGAAATCAAATTCAATTATTACTAAGATGCATAATAGGCTACATCAAACTTTACTTATGAATAATAAAAAGCATTGAAAAATTTGACACATTGTTTAACCTACTCAGATCGAATCTTTTATTTACAAATCATAAACATTTATACAGTACATACATAGTCAATTTGTAGGCCTATGAACTGAATTTGTATGTAGCTTACCATTAAAATAGATTATTGAGCCAAAGGTATATTTTGTCATGGTCAAAATATTAAAATAAAAAATGCATAACTTGAAAAAAATTACAATTATATATTGAATAATCATTTTTCATATTCTTGATTGACAATTTACTTGATTCTTTAACAGTATTCAATCTATAAAAAGACCTATTATAAAAAAATAGTCTAGGCCTATCAATATTTACCCAGCTTTCACTTTGCTGATAAAGTTTTTCATCAACTTCGCACCACGGTTAGGTTTTTTTGACATTTTATCCATGACATAAAGTTAAAAATAAACTAAATACGATTAAAATAATCCAATTATTTTATAAAGCAAACAATATTGTTTTTTAGAGGTTATTTGATTTAAGTTGTCGAATAAAAACACAATTAAAACTGCCAGATTATTCCTTATGTTTATCTAAATTAACTAAACCAATAAACATTCATTATTCTGGTAGGGAGACTGGAAAGATAATAAAAATTGTTTGTTAAACATAAATATTTGATTCAAAAATACAGGATACTCTCATTCTTGAATGACAAATTTTATGATGAAATCATAATTTGAGATTTGAGGTTAGACAAATTCTGTAATCAAACAAACCACTCCTTGTCTCAGACAGCACCGTATCGCGCATGCGTTAGCAACGGGTTTTTCCCGTTCCATTCAGTCAGATCTTTGAATGTAACGTTCTTTGTGATGATGGTTACCGAGCACTGTAACTGGAGCCAATCGTCATTCTATTTGATGAAGATATTATTATCCAATGATGATTTATGATTAAATTCAATATAATAATCAATTTATTATTATTTTATTCGAAAAAAGAGTACTTTTGAAAAATATAATTAATAAAATATAACAGTTGTTATTTAACTGATGTTAAAAAACACTATAACTAAGTCAGCATATTGTCATTTCAAAACAAAAACCGAACCCTCAACCTCCCCTTTTACATTTAAAACATCAATAAACATAACTATTTGAAAAACCTCTATTCCCTTCAAGCATATTGCAATTTCAAAGCAAAATCCTAACCTATCTTTCCACCTTTGAAATATCAAAAAGCATTATTCTACCTGGACCCTAGCCCTTTCTAGCATATTGCAATTTAAAAGCAAAAACCTAACCCAACCTTATGTAACATTATTAAATATAATCCAAAAAAAACCTAACCACTAACCCCTTCACATTTAATAATTTAGATTTCAAAGCAAAATCCTAACCCCCTAACCTATCCTTTTACATTTGAAACATCAAAAAACATAACTCTAACTGCACCCTAGCCCTTTCTAGCATATTGCAATTTAAAAGCAAAAACCTAACCCAACCTTATGTAACATTATTAAATATAATCCAAAAAAAACCTAACCACTAACCCCTTCACATTTAATAATTTAGATTTCAAAGCAAAATCCTAACCCCCTAACCTATCCTTTTACATTTGAAACATCAAAAAACATAACTCTAACTGCACCGTAGCCCCTTCTAGCATATTGCAATTTCAAAGCAAAAACCTAACCTATCCTAATAACACATTATTAAATATAACCTAAATAAAACCTAACCTTTAACCCTTTCACATTTAATACTTTAGATTTATTCGTCATCTTTAGAACATGTTCACAAACATGTGGTTCATTTCTTGAACATGTTCACAAACATGTGATTCAGAGCAAAATCCTAACCGCCTAACCTATCCTTTTACCTTTGAAACAGAGAAAACTCCTATAAAACTCCTTGTAATTCTGTGCTTTGAAACATCAAAAAACATAACTCCACCTAGACCCTAGACCCTTCTAGCATATTGCAATTTTAAAGCAAAAACCTAACCTATCCTAATAAAACATTATTAAATATATAACCTAAATAAAAACTAACCCCTAACTCTTTTACATTTGTTGAACGAGACAAGGATAGCAACACCATTGCAAATCGTACACTAACATTATAACGTGGACCTCACTATAGATACTCAAAGGATACTTTTGAATAACTATGTTATAACTGTGACTGTTGCTGGCCGTTACTCTGTTTCTGAGACAAAGAGAAGCTCCTGTAATCAAGACTTGTCATCTCGACTATCGGACGACCGGTTGTCGATAATCGAAAAATGAGTCACCTTCTAAGAGTCTGTACACACCAATTTTGAAAAAGTATCAATTGCCAAAGTATAAGAAGTGGACACTCCAAAGTTGATCGAAGAGTTTCTTTTGAGTATAGTTTTCTTTTATAGTTAGGTCAACGTTATAATGGCAGTGGATGAAGAATAGCGATGCCGATTCTCTGCATTAATTAGGCCTAATCATATTTCTACACTGTGAAAAACATAATTGATACTTACTTGATACTTGTTGTCGTTGTCGAAGACTGGGGATTCCAAATAGACAGTGTCATAAACAAGGCTGGTTGGTAGCCATTTTGGCTAGTCGTTGGAGTAGAACTGATTCAAAAAAGGGGCTCGTCCTCAAGCTAAGCAAATGAGTAGAGTGGCTTGTCGTTCAGCTTCAGCTTCACTGTGCTAAGCAGTTTATCTCTTGGTAGATTTCTCACTTCGCTGGGCAGCCTGTTGAACATTCGAATGGCTGCTGCTGGGTAGCTGTTGTAGGTGCTGCTCAATCGTGTGTGGGATGCCTCAAGGTCAGCAGCTCGGCGTGTATTGTGGCTGTGGATTTCGCCTCTTCTCGTCCAGTCTTCCTGGTTGTCCATCAGGTGTGATAATGAGCAGAACACGTACTGACTGTAGATGGTGAGGATCCCCATACCCTTGAAGGGAGGTTTACAGTGGTCCCTACTTCCCGAGAATGTGATTGTTTGGACTGCTCTTTTTTGGAGGAGCAGTACATTCTTTGCTGCTGGAACATGTCCCCACAGGATCAGTCCATACATGATGTGGCTATGAAAGAGTGAGTGGTATGTCATTACCAAACTATCCCTGCCTACCACATGTCTGAGCTTTTTTAGCAGGTATATTACCCTGGAAAGCTTTTGACACACTTCTGACACATGGTGACTCCATCTCAGCCTTCCATCCAGCCAGAAGCCAAGCAACTTGACCGGTTCTGCCTCCTGCCGTCGCAGTGAGCAAATGAGGGTACTTGTTTTGTCCTCATTCAGCTTTAGTTTGTTTGCTAAGAACTACTTTTTGCGCTGCATAACAGTTCTGCAGATCTTGGAATGGCCTCATCACTTGTTGGACCTCTCGCTGCTATTGTAGTGTCATCTTCAAAAATCACTGCTTCCTCGTTTGCTGTGAAATCATTCATGAGGAGAATGAACAGCAAGGGTCCCAACACTGAACCCTGTGGTACACCATGCTCCACTCTCCTGATTCTTGAAGTCGCTCCCTTTATTAAAGTAGCTTGCATTCTATTTTGCAAGTAGTTTACAATTGTTTTCAGCACAGTCCCTTCCATGTCATACATTTCAAGCTTTTTGATGAGTAAGTCATGCGGCACACAATCAAAAGCCTTACTCAGGTCGCACATTGTGAGGGCCAGGGCTTCACCACCCTCAAAGGCACTTTGTATCTTGCTGGTCAGGGTGAGCAATGCACTTGTAGTTGAGCGCCCATTTCTGAAGCCATGTTGAGATTTTGCCAGGATTTCGTTCCCCTCCAGAAATTCTGTGAGTTGCACCTTCATTTCTGTCTCAATGACCTTGGACAAAATTGGCACTATTGATGTTGGTCAAAAATTAGATGGGATGCTGGTGTCACCTTTCTTGTGAATTGGTATTGTTCTTGAAATCTTCAGTAGATCCGGGAACTTACCCACACTGAGACAATCATTTATAGCCCTTGCCATTGGTCTTGCTATTAAGTGTGCTGTGGATTTCAAGACAAATGTTGACAGGTCATAAATGTCCTGTGTTTTGGAGTTCTTCAATCCTCTGATAATGTTCTGTATCCTCCTTGGGTTAACCTCCTTCCACACATACATACTTACACCACCTCTGGTGTTGATGCCAACAACTGGATCGTGGTCACCTGTTTCATCCAGGTCCTTCAACACATTACCAGCAGCCTCAACAAAATAATTGTTGAAATCGTCTGGGCTGAGTGGAGAGTGTACCTGGGTCTTCTTTGGACGATGTTCATTGATCACATCCCAGGCCGCTTTGCAGTTGTTGTCTGCATTCATGATGATGTTGGCTGTGTGCTCTCTCTTTGCCTGTCTGACATTCCTTTGGTACTCATTGTTTACTCTCAGGTAGAGCCTGTAGCTGTTTTGTCTCTTTTCTTGTGTTTCGGCTGTCTTATATTGATGGTTTAGTAGCATCACTATGTTCTTCTGCCTACAGAGATTCCCTGTAAACCATGTTCTCTCGTTTGAAGTGTGGAACAGTGGACCTCTATTGAGTCTTGTGGATTTGCTCATCACTTTAGGGTATACAGAGTTGAAGGCCCTTATGTACCCAGTAATCAATATATCAAATGTCAGTTCTGGATGTGTGGAGCTGAATATTTGATTCCAGTTTATGTTGCTCAATTTCTGACAGAGCTCTGGAATTTGCTCTTCTCTGACTACTCTGGTGTAGAAGCTGTAATTTGATTTCCATGCAGCCTCTGATGCAATTTCACTTTTCCAGCCTCCTGTTGGATCTGGAAGACAACCGCGCAGTGGTCTGAAATCATGGGGTCAACTACTTCAACTTGTCACGATGTATATCGTAACTAGTGAGGGGAATTGAGTTTAGGGCTTGTTCTAAGACAAAATCGCAGAGTCCAATGAGCAGCCCAGCCGCTGGGCTACCGCTCAGCAGTGCTGCACATCCTTACTCCCTCCCTCTCGGCTATTGAGGGAGGCTCGTGAAAGGCTAGTAGACAGGCAGTCTAGTGCGGGTGTCCAGTGCGAGCAGTCGACAGAGAGAGTGAAGGAAGCAGCGCGTAGCTAGCAACATAGTACATCTTGTGCTTTGAGTGTACTCCAAATCCTTCGACCACTAGGAGTTGTGTCTAAGGTTAATGGGGGTTAATCAAAGACACTGGAAGCTCTGCGGTTCAGCACTCACTTGGACGAGTGTTGTTCGACCTTTTCAATGAGTTTGGGCAGCATCCTGCCTGTTTCAACCAGCAGCAACACACCAGGTTTTGGTTAAAACCTGACTGTACCCTGGTGCATCATCGCGGGAACCTCAAATAGCAGGAGGACCTCGAGGATGGCTAGGGAAAGCCTTTCCCTCGACCCCGCGCACGATCCTGACCCCAGGAAGACACCCGGTGCCCGAGAATTGGGACTTGGTGATCAGAGGTGAAGCCCGGCGTGCAGGCTCCTGTAGCTTGCCGATTCGCTTCTGAATAACAGGAGGACCTCGAGAAAGGCCAGGGAAAGCCTTTCCTTCAACTCCGCGCACGATCCTGACCCTAGGAAGACACCCGGTGCCCGAGAATTGTGACTTGGTGATCAGAGGTGAAGTCCGGTGCGCAGGCTCCTGTAGCTTGCTGATTCGTCTTTGAATAGCAGGAGGACCTCGAGGATGGCCAGGAAAAGCCTTTCCTTCAACTTCGCGCACGATCCTGACCCCAGGAAGACACCTGGTGCACGAGAATTGGGACTTGGTGATCAGAGGTGGAGCCCAGCACGTGGGCTCCTGTAGCTTACAGATTTACTTCCGAATAGCAGGAGGACTTCGAGAAAGGCCAGGGAAAGCCTTTCCTTCAACTCCGCGCACGATCCTGACCCTAGGAAGCCACCCGGTGCCCAGGATTCAGGACCCGGTGACCAGAGGTGAAGTCTGGTGTGCAGGCTCCTGTAGCTTGCTGATTCGTCTTCGGATAGCAGGAGGACCTCGAGAAAGGCCAGGGAAGGCCTTTCCTTCAACTAAGTGCACGATTCTGACCCCAGGAAGTCTTCCCGTGACCGAGAATTGGGACTTGGTGATCAGAGGTGAAACCCGGAGCACGGGCTCCTGTAGCTTGCAGATTTACTTCCAAATAGCTGGCGGACCTCGAGCAAGGCCAGGGAAGGCCTTTTCTTTGACTCTGCGGCACAATCCTGACCCCAGGAAAACACTCGGTGCCCGAGATTAGTGGCCCGGTAACCGACTCCAGCAATCAGTCCCAAGACTCACAAGAGGACATCTCATGGCAATCGGGAATGTTACTCCCGTTACAGAGACCCCCCTCATGGCGAACACCAGATCGTTCCTATTCCTCTCACTCCACGCCCAACCCTGTTTGGCAGTGCAAAAGTACGGCCCCTCTTACCTAAAAGAGGGAAACATTTCTCTAAGGTGCTCAAGACCCTGTTTCAACCCCCGACTCGAATGAGGGTGGTTGGCGGACGCCCTGCCAAGACTCCCGTCCCCTGCTGCGGCCCACCCCAGTCGCCGACTGCATCTAGCCGGCCCAGAGCGACACTGGGAATTCTAGTAGAAGAAGGTGTGGGCAAAAATCTACTCAGAAACTGTATAATCCCAGGAATCCATATTTGTTAGAAATGTGTCCAGGCATGCAGTTCCTCTTGTTGGAAGGTGACTGGCTACAAACAATCCATGATGACGCAAAAGGTTTGTGAAACTATCTCTCATCCTGGATGGTGGCTCGAGATGTATGTTAAAGTCACCTCCTATCATCACACTTCTTTTGTGGGTTTTTTCAAAACAACAATTGGCATCGTTGTGGACCTAGAAAAGGATAGTACCATCGGCTTTGTCAAATGATAGCAAAACCAAAGTAGATCAAATACTGTCATTATAACGTGGACCGCACTATAAGCAAATGCGTCAGTTTGAGGAAATACAAGAACTAATTCTCCCAGTGGTATGATAATAATAGACCTATAATAAATTCCACTTCAATAAAAATACTACATTGATGTTGCAATTTCAAGACTGTATTCAGGCATAGTTTCGGTGACATTGATTTTTGAAGAGTTTCAAAATGTGAAATCAAAATTTAATAATGTTTTGTCTTTAGATAAGTTACGCTCTGAAGTGTTAAAAAAATTATGTATCAACCTTCATGATCATGAAATTACATAATTAGCAATAAATATCTACACTCAAAATAATACTTATAATAATAATAGAAGAAATTCTTGAAAATTATTTTTAAAAACACTTCTCAAACATAGTTGGCAACATTGACTAATTTCAAAAACCTGCAACTGCACACTGCATCAACGGTTTCGGCACTTCGTGAATCGTGATTCGTGTTCGGTTCCTCTTGAAGCCTTGATATGTCTGTTTTGTCATTTCTTTGTTTTATGTTGTCTGTATCCCGTTTATTTTGTGTTTAGCTTATTTCTTTTTAAATGTACTAGCTATAATAAAGATTTGTGATATTATATTGCATATTGAATTGAGTGTATGTAGGACTGAATTAGTGTTTCTTCATTTCAAAACAAGTTAATTTGTTATTCACTTCCAACAAACTGTTAGTATCTTTATGACATCAAGGTAAGATTTAAAATGTTCAATTATTATTACTCATGTAATCTGTTTATTGATAAAGACTACATCCAATTAATTTAAATTCCGAAGGGTCTTGAACTTTTTAAAATTACTTTTATTTGATTGCGTGAGAGCTTAGAGGGAAATTACCCGCCATTTTAAGTTATTGTATCAGTATCAGAATTTTAAATCTTGAAGATAGAATGCTTGTATTCTTAATTTAAATTATTCATTATATCAAAGTTCAACAATTATAATAGAAGCTATTCTGTGTTGTTTATTTTAATTTGGTGTTGAGGTTTGCTTCTGGTCAAAAAGAATCAAGATAGCATGAAGTACTAGTATACTGTAGTTGCTATCTTGCTACAACCATGAAGTGCTTGTGGGGTTTTTTAAACATTCTAAGCAAGAACATGTAGGTAAATGATCCAATACAGCATGTTTCCAATGAGGAAACAAATCATCCAATAAAGTAAACGTAAATCATCCAATAAAGCCTGTTTCCAATGACGAATTAGCCTATATGTTCGTTTTATTTTCCTATAATGTTCTATGAAAATAAAAAAAAACATGCTTTCCTTTTCTTTTTTCAGATGAGTGCAAACGACACGGTTCAAGTTGCTATTAGAATCCGACCACTCGTTGAGAGTGAAAAAGAGAAAGGAAGTCGTGTTTGCTTAGAGTCACACCATAAGGAGTCGCAAATTGTTATAAAATCTTCTGGTGTGGGCTTTACTTTTAATTATGTTTTTGGACCAGAATCACGTCAAGAAGATATCTACACAAACGCCGTAGAAGGGCTCATAGATCAACTTTTTAAAGGTAAGTTAAATAAAAAGAGGATATTCCAACTCTAAAACTAATTATACTATCGAGATGTCAAGCTCAAACTAGCCTAAGCTATAATCACCATACTTGTTGTCCACTGGGACAGAATTTATTGCTCTTATGAATCGCATCTGATTCAATTGAAAACGTATGAAGCTTACAAATCAGATTCACATTCAGATGGAAACTATAGTCAGTGACTATACATTGTCAATTCATTGATGTGTTGAGGTGAGTAGACACTTGTGAGCCACGAACACACGCATTTCACCTGATCCTATACTTAGGCCTATATCTGTATTTGTACACCTTAATATCTATTTAACAGTAAAATTTAAATATAATAAGCCTAGCATTAGCTGATTAAAAGCAACATGCGCGTGTTCTTGGCGCACAAGTCTGTACGCACCTTCAGACCTTCTATATTCGATATTATAAATTACTATCCAATCTCATAAAAGTAACCAATCTGATTAGGCCTATCAACGGAAAGAACAAATAACAGAGTGTATCGTATTTCACAGAGCCTAAACATTTTACGCTAGAATGAACTAGAAGAAGTTATTTTACTTTTACTAACGGACATGTTTCTTTGACTTTTTCAGGTTATAATGTGACTATACTGGCCTACGGTCAGACAGGGTCAGGCAAGACGTTTACAATGGGCACTAACTACGTTCCATTTAGTGGTGCTGAGAAAGGCATTATTCCTCAGGCTGTCGAGGATATTTTCAAGAAAATAGACTCTGATCAGGAATGGTCATATTTAGTAACGGCTTCCTTCATTGAGGTACAATAGTATAGTTTTATTTTTCTTATCGTCCAAGTGTTAACATTTTTTTCTACCATTTTATATATTAATTTTTGATTGCCTTTAATCCCATGCTTTAACCCCTAATAGTGTTTACAGTTGTATTTAAAAACAATGATTGGAAAATACATTTTATTTTTCTAAAGTAAACACAAGTGAAATTTTACCGGCCCAGATGGGGGTAGGAGAGATTTCTAAATACTAAAGGGCGAGTCATTCGACTATAAACAACAAACTTATGCTTTCTATTCAACTTCTAAATTTTATTGAATGATCTAACTACTAGAAATTTAGACAACGAATAATCTGCAACAATTTATTAAACATTCTATAACTCAAGAAGACTGCCTGTAAGATTTTGCTAACTGGTTACGAATATTAACTGTTCAGGAAGGTAGCGTAGACTTCACTCATTTCTCTATTACAAATTAATAATACTAGGGACTCGGTCAATTTTGGGTTGAAAATTATGAGCTAGAAGATACAATGGCACTCATCGTCGTTCGAATTACAAAACGATCACTATTCAAATTTTCACTAAACTGTTGTTAACTCACTGATATCAATCTTCAACACTCACACATTCACTTCAAATAATTAATAAACTACCACAACATATTCTTCGGAGAAAATTATACACATCAACAAATTTAAACAATAAAAGAATCTAACAAACACGTTAATTTTGAACTCTCTAAGCCCGAGGCTATCTCTGGATTTTTAATGCGATTCCGGCCGAGGCTTAATTGGAACTATTTTTTTCCATGCAAACTATGTTCCCCTTCCACCAACGATACGACGGTACGACGGTTGAATACTTTAACCCCGCATAAAATAAGAAACTCACTGTCTTCCCGGACGCAAATTCAAAAATAAATTTTCACGATGAAAATTGACACAGAAAATTGAACTACATGATCACTATAGAGTCTCATTGACAGAGTTCTAATTCTACACTTTTCAAATAAGCCCATAATAAATTTCTCTCGATGAACACACACCCATAATTTACTCCTTATCAATATTATCACCATTACAGAATAATTATTAGAGGTGGGATATTCTTATAATACGAGGGAACTTCAATAAATTATATTACAAATTACAATAACGTATGTTTGTCACTTTCACAATTGCCAAAATTACATACTAATATAATTGCATCATGTGGATGCATTTCGAGTTGAAGGAAGGAGAGTGGAAAAATTCTAATCTCTCAAAAATTCCTAACTGAGCACCTCATGTTTTCTGAGCAGAAAGACCGTCAACCTGTAATAACATCATATTTCTATCAGATAAGCTACACTTCTTCTAACATGTTTCTCTTGTACATTTGATTTTTAACATTTCAAAAATAAATTTTTACTTTTTCACAGCTTTATCAAGAGCAACTGTACGACCTTCTCTCCGGAAAATGTCGAGAACAAAGTGTTGTCGATATAAGGGAGGATACTCGTGGCATATGCATTCCCAACCTCACTGAGACCAGAGTATGCTCTACTGATGATACCTTTGTATGCCTTCAACAAGTGAGTGTGTTTAGGCTTCATATCATCTTTTTCAATAATCAGAAATCTTCTAGCTTGAATAAGATTCTGCTGAAATAACTTTTTCTCAGTTCACGGAACCTCTGATTCTTACTTCAGTTATTTAGAAGGTTGAGTGGATATTCGCGGCTATTCCAGAATTGATTAGATACTGCCCCTAGTATGTGGGCTTCTTTTTTCCCTGTGTTACATAACTTACACAATTCTAGGCTTCTTGTTGAATGGCTTGTTTTTATCATAACAGTGATATCATAATAACTGTGAAAAACTCAACATCGCGAAATTCTCAATATTTGGATTTTGAGTACTATCTAAAGATGTGTCTACACTTAACAAATGTTTGACAAATATGTTTGTTGAAACAGTTTGGGCAAATTTTATTATTGAAACTTTTTCACAGCTTTATCAAGAGCAACTGTTCGACCTTCTCTAAAAAGTAGAAAAAAATACTCTTTTCATTATGTTTGGCAAACAATGTTTGCCCGTCGCCAGTGTGGACGCCTCACCAAACAAAATATTTACAAGTAGGGAGAACAGGTTTTATTTTTTACAGCAAACACTGAAAATGTTTGGAAAAACAATATTTTTTGTTTGACAAACAATGATTGTCCAAACTTTTTAAAATGTTTGTTCCTGAGTCCCTCAACAAACATGTTTGCCGAGCATGTATGTCAAACATTTGTTCAGTGCGGGCACGGCTTTATACAGTTTTTTTTTTTTTTTTGTGAAAAACAAGTACCTAAAACTTTTTTCTTGGACATTTGAAATACCTGATATTCCTTCCATTCCATAATTTAAATTGATTGGAAAATTTCACTTTCTGTAAGTGCAAAATAATTATTCTATGGAAGTACATGATAATTTCTTTAATCCAGGTATTTTTATTCTAGGGTTCACTGTGTCGAGCTACTGGAGCAACTGCCATGAACTCGCAGTCTTCCAGAAGTCACGCTATATTTACTGTGACACTGAACTTTTCGAAAAAATCAAACATGTGAGTTTGTTGAATTAAGTAGCTTAACATTGTTCAATTGATTAAAATGACACATCACAAGATTACGCATAAGTTATACTGATGAATGGAAATTTGTTCCTCCAAATAAAAACTGTAATTTATTGGATTTTTGAGACATCATTACTCTTTAAAACCCATTAGCGTCTGAAGTGTTCATATAATCACAAGAAACAATACTAGGGAAATTTGATCAGAATAAATGTGTTTTATCAGTATTACATGTTATGCATCTCAAGTTAGTCAAATGTCATGTTATTATCGGAATGGTTTAGTAGAGGATAAATGCAGTACTTTTGAAAGGTTATAGTCAACTATTGGTTAAAATAAATTATAATTCGATGAGGATAAGACTTTAAAATTAATTCCACTATAGTTTCTTTGAAAATGGTACGGTATGCTTATTATTCAAGTACTATAATAGCACATACTTTTGTTATTATGTTATTAGCACATTATTCTGCTATCTCATGCTTTTGATGGCTTTTTCAAATCGATGTTTTACTTTTCCAGTGATGAAGCAATGACAGCGAAATTTCACCTTGTAGATTTGGCTGGATCCGAGCGTCCGAAAAAAACAAAAGCTACTGGCCAGACTTTCAAAGAAGGTGTTAATATTAATAAGGGATTGCTAGCATTGGGTAATGTGATATCAGCTCTTGGGGGTGGCAGCAACTACATCTCTTATAGAGACAGCAAACTCACAAGACTTTTACAAGGCAAGTACTCAAACCTCAAACAACTCTTCTATTTTACAATCGTTCAAGGTTTTTATTTGAAGCCAACAACTAGAAAAAGATTTCCTACATTACAATAACACCATTGATGACTCCTCTCAGATCTTACAATGTGAAATTAACCAAGTTTCACAAAAAGGTTTTGTTATGATCTCATAAGATTTTTATAATTCCGATAACTAGATGATATAAACTAGAAATTATTGAGAAGCTTGAATGTTTTCGTAGTAAATATGTAATGGATTTTATAAAAATATCGTTGGCTTGTCTGTATTTTTACTTTCCTTGCCCTGGTAAGAAAAGTATTGCTTTCCGAAAAAAAATAAGGTACCCCAATTTCCAATTTTCTATCTGTTTCAAGGTCCGCTGAGTCCAAAAAAGTGGTTCTTGGTATTGGTCTGTATGTGTGTGTATAGGGTATGAGTGTATGTGTGTCTGTGTACACGATATCTCATCTCCCAATCAAAAAAATGATTTGGAACTTGAGGCCCTTACACTATAAGGATCCGACACGAACAATATCGATCAAATGCAATTCAAGATGGCGGCTAAAATGGCGAAAATGTTGTCAAAATCAGGGTTTTTCGCAATTTTCTCGAAAACGGCTCTAACGATTTTGATCAAATTTATACCTTGAATAGTCATTGATAAGCTCTATCAACTGCCACAAGTCCCATATCTGTAAAAAATTCAGGAGCTCCGCCCCATCTATGCAAAGTTTGATATCAGATTCCCAATTATCAGGCTCCAGATAAAATTTAAACAACAAATTTCAAGTGGAAAAGATTGAGCATGAAAATCTCTACAATTTATGTTAAGTAAAATTGAAAATAAGTTTGAAATTCGAGAAAATGTGATTATTCAATTGCAAACTGTTGGCAACTGTTGATTCTATTGAATCATTCATTCACCATGAAGAGATAGCAGACCTCGTGTGTCTCCTGCGTTATTGTCCTGTCACCAGCTGGCTCTGATCTTTGAATAGTAGACTTGAGATGCGCGTGAACACTAGCATCAGGTGATAAATTTTCATAACGGCTAGGAAAGTTGTGTGAGTGCGCCACAACAGATTTTTATTTCTTGTTATTCTTGATATTGTGCAGTCTTGTATTTATGTAGGCCTATTTTATTTGTATTCCGTTTTCCTTATAATTTACAACTTACATGATTTGTTGATCCATTTTGCGGAGAGAATGAATTTGATCTGATAATGCCAGACATAGTTTCTATAAATGAATGATCATTGCATCATATGAATACCATCTATTTTTACTAATCTTTCGTCTTTTTTACACAAAGCGTTCTATCTTAAATAACTTGTCGTCCTAAGCATTCTTCCTTGAAGCCAGAATAAATGTTATTTCGTATAATATGTATGAACTATATAATTCGCCAATAAAACTACCACCATCCGCGCAGCTCGAATACGAGGAAGTGGAGGAAAAGGATGACATGAATATGCCTCCCGAATTGCCACCGAAAAGTAAAAACGATAGCGGAATACGTTTCGAGGTACGTTCTCTTAAAAATATACAAGAGATATTTCTAAAATTGGGGAGTGAAATTATCGTGAAAAAAGTATCCAGAGAGGACTATGATTCGTTTTTAAATGCGTGCAATGAACTTAACATCAGTATCGAAAGAATAGACGTTAAGCAAAATATTCAAGAAAACAACGCGGAAATGTTTGGAAAAATTCACACTCTGGAGCAGAGTGTGAATAAACTAGCAAGTGAAGTTGCAAAAAGCCACAACAAGCCGATCTCATTTGCTGAGGCCGTGCAACTGCCAAAGAAGAGGACCGCACCTTCTACATTATCGAGTGCCGCCTCCACTGCTGCAGCCAGGGAGTCTCCGCCCCGGACCAAGAAGCTGTCACCAAGGAGAATGTGATCATCCTGAAGCCAGCAAAAATAAATGGAACGGAAAAGGAACAAAGCGGAAAAATTCGAGAAACAATAAAGAAGAACATCACCGTGAACAAAATTTGAACATTAAAAAAGCCGTTGATGTCCGTGGGGAGGGGGTGGGCTGTTAGTGCTTCACCCAAGGGCCAATAAGGAAAATGTTTTGGGTGATAAGGTCCTGCAACATCCAAACATAAAGGTAAGCGAGCCACAATCCAAATTGCCAAGAATAATTCTGTATCACGTCGCTGCAGATATAACTGCTGCTGAATTGGCAAACGATGTATTTGAGAGAAATCTCGAGTCATCGTCATTGAGTAGGGAAAATTTCTTGAAAAACTTCAGGCCGATTTTTAAAATAGGACCGAAAAACAAAAACACCGTGCACTGGGTAGTGGAGTGCACTGGTGAATTAAGAAAAGAATTCATTAACAAATCGCGGATTGGTATTGATTGGAGGGTGTGCCGAGTTGGAGACTATGTTGCCGTCTCTCGTTGCTTCAAGTGCCAAAAAATTGGACATATCAGTAAGCATTGCACTCAAGCACAAAACACCTGTGCTCACTGTTCCACTACAGGACATGATGTTAAAGAGTGCCCTAATAGAGACAAAAAGCCCTCATGTTTGAATTGCCGCAATGATAAAAAAGCTTTCGATCACAAAGTAGGTGACAGAGAGTGCCCTTCCTATCAAAAAGCGCTACAACAAATAATTGATAGAGCTGATTATGGAATCTGAAAGAAAAATATTTAATATACTGAGGATAAATAAAAATAATAGTGATAGTAAAATCAAGCAATCAACCCAACACAAAATGATTACTTTAAATTCCATACTTAACAAAATTGATAGTTTCTGCGTAACAACTAATACTGATAAAAGTAAGATAAGTCTGGTTTATAATTTTGGTGAGAGGGTTGATGTTATGATATCTTTTACAAAAATAGGAAATATTATTAAAACATCCAAAGGTCTCTCTCTGCTTAGAAATAAAAAGTATTTCTCTCTTGAAGAATGGAATCACCTGAATGTGTTACTGGATTCTAATTGTATAAGAGTTTTGTTTTCTGATAAGAACATTCCTATTTTCATATTAAATGATGGTGAAAATGGGGTACTTATTGATCTTTTGAATAGAATAAATGATTGGAGTAAATTCAATTACCCTTTGATTATAGGAATTGATTCTTTTAACAATCTGGGTGAAACTTATTTTGATATTCCTGCCACTGAACTCTTGAGTACTGTCATAGGAGCTAGAGATTTGAAGTTTATTATCGAGGTTATTGTGAAATTAATTTTCTTAATATACCTAAGCTATCTGATAGTCCGGGAGTTGAGTACCCTGTGGGATTCTTTGAAGGTAATAATAAACGTGAAGCATTCATAAAATCTATGATTGAATTACGGACCCTACTTCAAAACACTGATAACGAAAATGCTAAAATATATAAAAATATTCTTCTTAGGGTCACGCATAGAAACATGTCAATATCAGGTGATGAACTAATAAGCGTCCTGAATAACAATATGAACATCTCTGATAATAATTTGAAAAGATTCCTATTCATAACAAACTTTAAATACCGAATGGGATATTGCTTGGAGCAGGGTGGAAGTTACGTAGAATTTCAAGAGGATACTTTAAAATTCTCTACTAAAGAACGATATGTTTTAGTCACACGTAATACTACACTTATGCTGAATAGCGAATTAATAAAAACTATAAATAGAATAACTCTTCATGAGTGTAAACTTCCTAAAATAAAATGGTATGACGGTGTTCCCGGCTGTGGTAAATCTTACTTTATAGTCTCGCATCATGAGCCTGGCAAGGATCTAGTACTCACTCAAACACGGGCAGGTATTAAAGCAATCCGTGAAACTGTCATTGAAAGGTATGGTCGAAAACATTGTAATCGTCTTAAGCTTGATTACAGGACAGTTGGCTCATATATAATAAATCATAATCAGAATAAAACATACAATAGAGTTTTTATTGATGAAGCTCTACTTATGCATGCGGGTTACATCGGTTTTATTGCTAACTTGAGTAAGGCCTCAGAAATAATTGTAGTTGGTGACGCAAACCAAATACCCTACATTGAGAGAAGTAATTATGCCACAAGATGGCATAAAATTTCAGAATTCTGCGAACCTTTTACAAAACAAACGGTAACTCGTAGATGTCCTATCGATGTTTGTTTTGTCCTTTCCACTGTCTATGAAAATATTACGACGCTTAATGAAAGAGCTATCTCAATTCTGCCTACTTACAGAAATGGGGAATACCATCTGATACAACCCGACACTTTGATATTAACATTCACCCAAGAGGAAAAACTTATGGTGGGTGATACTATAAAGTGGAGAGAGGATGTTGCACTTCACACAATCCACGAAGCACAAGGGCTAACTCATAAAAATGTTATTCTAATCAGAATTAAGTACAAGGAGAATGAAATCTATAACAGCATGCCCCATGCGATTGTTGCCTTGTCTAGACACACTGAAACTTTCAGGTATTTAACAACCAGTCTGGTAGATGATGCTGTGGACAAACTAATTAAGAAACTTAAATTCATAGATAGTGAGGGGCTTGTTAAATGGAACAAGGAAAAGAGAAGTGGACCTGATGATATAAGTTATGAGTGACACTGAAGAAGTTCTTAATATTTTAGAAACAGAAAATGAAACAGATGTAATCGACGATTATTTGAACTATCACTTTCACGAGGACAGAAATAAAGATGCTGAGTGTTATTTATGTCTATGAATATACGTAGTTTGAATGCTAATTTCGATCAGTTTATTTGCTGCCTCAATGAATTGAAAACTGATATTCACATTATAATATTAACTGAGACCTGGTTGACTGCAGATATGCCGTTCATTTTCAACATTCCTGGATATACGGCAATAAATAAGTACACTAAACAGAATAAATGTGATGGATTATGCATGTACATAAAAGATTGCATAAGATTCAATGAAGTTTCACTCGATATCACTGATGCCAATGTAGTTAGTGCTGACTTAAGAATTGATGATTTTATTGTGAAGGTGATTGGGGTTTATAGATCACCAAGTAATCAAAATATTGATAATTTTCTTAATAGTCTGAGTAATGAAATCAGTAAAATTCCTAATGGAATAAATGTATGTGTGGCGGGAGACATGAATATAAATACACATTCAACTAGTGTTCCTGTTCAAGATTATCTGCATATTTTCAATAGTAATGGCTATAAGTCTTACATAACTGGTGATACCAGAGTAACAACCACAACAAATTCTTGCATTGACCACATTTTTTATAAAAATTCAGGCAACCATTCTATGTCCATTAGAGGAGTTATATTTAGGACAACCATAACTGACCACTACGCGGTTGTACTGAACTTTTATCAATAAGGATAATAGAAACGTATTGATAAACACATTAACTAGAACCAACTATCATGCACTATTGTAACGCATAAGGAATGAAGATTGGAGAGAAATCTATACCGTGAATGGAAGCATTGACACTATTATGGATAAATTTGTCGATCGTTTGACCAGTCTCATCAATCAATGCAAGAAGGTAAAAGTGATACCAAACAGACTTCGTCCCCTAAAGCCCTGGATATCTGAAGGCATCATAAGATCAATAATCACGCGGGACAAAATGCATTCTAGACTCAGAAGATATCCTAATAACAATATCTTGAAGAATGAATATAAGGCTTATTTGAATAAGATCATAAATCATGCAAAGGAAGTCTACTATAAAGGGAAAATTGAAAATTGTAATAACAACATCATGAAGTTGTGGAAGTGCATAAACGAAGTTATAGGTGAGGCCAGTATCAAGGAAAAGAGTACTGAACTTGACGCTCACTCCCTCAACAATTATTTCACAAATGTGGGTAAATTACAAGCTCAAACTATCAATATCCCTGATAATACTGGTGATCGATTTCCTGCAATACAGATCGATAACACGTTTTTTATGAGACCAACGTGCCCAGTTGAAGTTGAGGCAACTATTAAAAATCTAAAGAACAACTGCAGTCCTGGTATTGATGGTCTAGGTAATATTACGCTGAAGAAAATAGCCAATTTTATATCTCAACCTCTCGCTTTATGCTTTGAGGAGGGATATTTTCCCGAGCACCTCAAATCAGCCAAAATAAAACCTCTATTCAAACAAGGTGACCCGACTAATCCCTGTAATTATAGACCGATTAGTCTTATCAGCAACCTTGCTAAAATAATGGAGAAACTAATAAAGTCAAGAGTTGTTTCTTTCTTGAATCTTAACAAAATAATCAACAAGAACCAATTCGGTTTCCAAAATGGTAAAAGTACATCTGACGCTCTAATAAAATTCATCAATACTTTATCTGATAAAATAAACTCCAATAAGAAAACTATTGCGGTCTTCCTGGATATACGCAAAGCTTTTGATACAATACCTCATAATACTTTGTTCAATAAACTGGAGTCCTATGGTTTCAGAGGAGTCTCGCTTAAATTGTTCAAAAGCTATCTGAGTAATAGAACCCAGTCCCTAACCATAAATGATCAATCTAGTGTAACTAACTTAACTTCTTATGGTCTTCCTCAAGGTACTGTACTTTCTCCCATCCTTTTCATACTCTATGTAAATGACTTTTTAAATTTAAGACTTCTAAACTCAACTGTGATATCCTTTGCAGATGATACTGCAGCTATTTTTCACGGTAATTCATGGAATGAAGTTCATACTATAGCTGAAAATAATATGCTTTTAATTAAGAAGTGGTTAGATAAGAATACCTTAAGTTTAAATATTGAAAAAACTAATTACATAACTTTCTCTGCAAATAGAGTAGGGCAGCCTAACGAGAATCAAGATTTGAGACTCCATTCTCAGTGCAATTTAAACTTGGGTAATTGTGATTGTCCCACCATTAAAAAAGTCAATAATACTAAGTATTTGGGAATTATAATTGATGAAAACCTTAAATGGGATGTTCATATTAAATACATATGTAGAAAAATTAGATATTTATCTTTTAAATTTTACCAAGTTAACAGAATTCTTAATAAGAACCACCTGAAAATGATGTATCATGCTCTAGTCAAGTCAATTCTGCAGTATGGCATAGTTGTTTGGGGAGGCTGTTTCAACTGTCATATTGCTGAATTATTTGTAGCACAAAAACTGATAATTAAAACTATATTAAGCAAACCCAGGCTCTATCCAACGGATATGGTTTTTAGTGATTTTGAGGTCATGACTATACGTCAATTATACATAAAAACCGTAATTGAGTACTTAATAAAATATAGATCCGATTTTCCTCTCACAATAAACTCTACTCTTAATTATTATAATCTAAGGGCCACTGCTAACAAATATGTAACCTATAACACTAATATTGAATGTATAAGAAGGCAATTAATTTACATAGGTATTAAAATAATAAACCTCATTCCAAATCACTTTCTCATGGACAATAAGATCAGCGGAAAAATTAAACTGGATATAAAAAACTGGACGTACAGTAATTTCTTCTTCCATTTATATATATGACTCGAGATTTCTGCTCCAGCATTTTTTTTAATTAGTTTTTTCATTTTTCAGTGGACTCGCTTACCTTTATTTTGAGTACCTATTCCTCTGTTTTCTTCCTTCCCCCCATTTCTCCCTTCCTTTTTTCCTCATTACTTCTCTTTTTTGCCTGCCTATTACATGGGAAACCATAGTTGGCTAGGTATCTTCCTCTCTTTTTTTTCTCTTCTCCAACACACCCAGACACTAAGCCCTTGGTTTTTTATATTTGTAACATTTTATTGTGTTTTATTTGTTTCGTAAATCTTTGTAATTTTGTTTTGTCTTGTTTTGTGTGTTTTTAATAAATTGAAATTGAAAAAAAAAATTGAAAAAATTTGATCTGATAATGCCAGACATAGTTTATGGACTATATAATAACATTGCTATTGAATTTTGTAGACTCGCTGGGCGGTAACTCGCAGACATTGATGATAGCCTGTGTGAGTCCAGCTGATTACAACCAGGAAGAAACCCTGAGCACACTGCGCTATGCCGATCGAGCGCGCAAGATCAAGAACAGGCCGATAGTCAATCAAGATCCGGTTG